>NC_092273.1:6128424-6148424 GCF_036320965.1 Panulirus ornatus
TCTTTCGTGATGTAGGAGTTTCCCCCGTCGGAGGATGAAGAAAATGATGTTCACGCCGGTCTTCTGCGTTCTCTCTCTCTCTCTCTCTCTCTCTCTCTCTCTCTCTCTCTCTCTCTCTCTCTCTCTCTCTCTCTCTCTCTCGTTGTCGACTCTCGCTCGTCTCATGTCGACAATTGTTCCCGACACTTAATGGTAATATGTTTTTTTTTTTTTTTTTTCGCAAGTATCGTCATATTGCTTTCGTCTCACACACAAAATATGCCACATTCTCCATCCGCGTCAGTACTGCACGGTGTCTTTATAGTCGCTCGTACGACGTCATTCACACACTCACACACACTTTTCCGTGGATGTACTTGTGTTGCATCGTCGACGTGCATTTTGTGACTATAATTACCACGGAAAATAGCATCGTAGGGTATACCTGGTGTTGACAGACCGTCGTGCTCCATTAGACTGTAGTGATTACAGTGAAAGCGATGTTCGTACGTCGTGCGAATACATCATAAATTTGTTCCTCTTTGTTTCGGTCCACGTCTCTGGTTAGTTTCCCTCGCCGGGCTTCCCGCTTTCTGTGAGAGAACCGTGGGTGGAAGTTTTCCAATATACGAAACAGCCTCCGGGGGGGCCCACACGTTTGTTCAACCGGGTGTGTTTATATATATATGAGAGTGTGTGTGTGAGTGTGTGGCTGCTTCCAGAGGCTTAGGGAAAATAGTGTAGTTTCGGCGAGTGAGGGAGCTTGCTCGCCAGGTCGATAGGAGATATTCGATGCATCTGATGTGGAGGGCAGCGCGCCGAGAATGTTGTCGTCCGGTGCTCCCATCTGGCGGCCAGACACTGGACTAAAAATAAACGCCGGGATCGTATTGATCTGCCATCTAGCGACTAATACCAGAAACACCGCTATGCCTTTGCAACAGCGGTGGGAAGTTTGGGCGGTGTGTGGGGGGGGGGGGGGGGGGGGGGGGAATGAGAGAGAATTGGGTTATTTTCAAAAACGCATTCGCGTAATTCATCGGTCGAATGGCTGTGGTTGTGTATCGACGTTTTCTACGGCAGTCGCGATACGGTTGTAGCGCCTTGTCCGGATAGTGTTGTGCGCTGACGGGATCACTTGAAAATTCGGTTGGGCGACGAAGATATGCGGGGGGGCGCGAGTTCTTCTTGAAGACGTATAGCGCGACCTCGGCGCCGCCCGCGCACGGAAACTGTCTGCTTTAATAGGCTCTTCCTCATCTCATCTCTCTCTCTCTCCTTCCTCCCCTCACTTGAAATGATCACAGTCAACCCTATAGAAATAATGATCATCCCAGGTTGTTATAAGGAAGGGGTGTATGTATGACTGGGTGTTGTGTTTTGTTAATGGAACAAAACATGGTAGAGTTTCCCCTCCCCTGGCTCAGCAGCTTTAAGCATTAAGAATTGAGTGAAGGTGTTTGTTTGTTCATGGACACAGCCTCTGGCGAAGGTTAGGTCCCCGGTCGATAATGATGGAGTGGGGGTTTTTGATAAACCGCCAGTCACTGTGTGGTTTTTCTTCAACGTGCTAAAATACCGTACCTGATTTATTGTGTCGTATTGTTAAATCGAGAATCGACTGTATTTGATATCAGTTTCCAGCTGGAGTGGTATGCAGAATGGTTTCTTCTCGACTTAAAGTGTTCTACACTGCTTCTTTCTCCTTACAGCTTTTTCCTTCCATTCTTGCTTTTAACTTTCGCGCTTGTGTATAATTGATCAGACTTTCTTTCGCGCTTTCGTAGGCTATTCGCGTGAGCGGACGCGTGGCGCTTGCACTAATTGTTTCCCGGCTCATCCAAGACGCAGAGTTCCTCTCGGTAAACACACCTCTGGCGTTGTGCGAGTGTGTTTGCGACACCAGAGGGCGTGAGGGAGGGATCGGTCACCAGTCGGGAAGTTCGCTGGGGAATCGCCATGTCTTGCTGGGTGTTGGGGGAAGGTTTTGTGTGTGTGTGTGTGTGTGTGTGATATAAAGATAGATTCTCTTATGACCTGATCCGTATAGTACTGTGTTCAACCTCGATCCTAAAGATCTTACTTTTTGATATTTTACAGATTACAGTGTTGTTCTAATTAGCAGCTTTATATCATATATCATATATGTAGGATTTACGTATACATCACATTCCTCTGGTAGGAATTATGAGGTATGTCTTGTTCGAATGCCTTCAACACGTACTTTCATAATGCTGGTTATCATTCTTTTCGTTATGTGCCTGGTGTCATTATTTTTTTGCGTGTGTTCTTTTAGGCATTTCTGAACGCCATGCTTTTAGCATTTAATCTCATTAACGTTCTCTGGTTTCCTAATTAATGCTTTTAACAGAAAACGATTTCTGTCGTGGTTGCAGCGGCGTGTTACGTGTTTCCGAAACCGTCAAGAATTCTTTTTTCCCCCTCTTTTTTCTCTTATTTACATTTCACATATACTATGCCTGATCTTTGTATGATTATTACAATCCTTTTTACTGTCGGGTTGCGAAAGGAGGTTTGGTCACACAGTTCTCAGTTACTGTTATTAAGTACATGGGAGAGCTAGATAACTGAAGACTTTATTGATGGTCTCTGACGAGGTTATCTGCAGGAGGACAGTACAGAGGGGAAGGCCAGAGAACAGCAGACCTGATGGTCTGTGAAGAGGTTATCTGTTGCGAGGATAGTGCCTGGGGAAAACCAGATAACAGAAGACTTGATGGTCTGTGACGAGGTTATCTGTTGCGAGGACAGTGCCTGGGGAAAACCAGATAACAGATGACCTGATAATCTATGACGAGATAAACTAGATAAGCACAATTATAGTATCCTGTACTCCTAATGTGTACAGATGGTGACACGATTGCAAGCTGGAGGATAACCAGGGTTTATATCCGAGCGGAGGAAGCTCTCGAGTTATAACTCGATAAGCAAGTTTCCTTATAACCACTGAGCTTCCTAGACACGAGGACGAACTGCCTCATGACCTGGACGTCCATCATGAGATGTCATGACCCCTCTCCACACGCATCCAGTCACATACTGGTGTACATGTGTATATACACGTGCATGCATAGGCCGGATGTATAGACTCGTGCCCTCTTCTGTCTCATGTGCCTACTTCACAAGCATGGATGTTACGCTTATGCGAAAGCCGATACGCCATACGCGTTGACGTCTCTCCAGGATTTTGGGGAGCACAAGGATGTGTGTGGGTTTGTGGTGCAGTGTGGGTCCCAACACCGAGATCCTCCCTCCCTCCCTTCAACTCACTGCAAGGAGGGAGAGAGGGGCGATGGAATGCAGGGAGGGAGGGAGGATAAGTTCTCACCCCAAACGTGTTGTTGTAAAGCAATAGTGTTGACCTTATTGACATGGAGAGACATGCGCTCTCTTTCTCTCTCTCTCTCTCTCTCTCTCTCTCTCTCTCTCTCTCTCTCTCTCTCTCTCTCTCTCTCTCTCTCTCTCTCTCTCTCTCTCTCTCTCTCTCTCAACTTGTGGACAGGAACGAAAGATGGAAAGCGCCGTAGCGTGTACTGAAGGAGGCCAGATTCAATTTTGACGTGTGTGTGTCTCTGTCTGTCTGTCTGTCGTTACTGGAGCAGTGCTGGCCTTGCACAGACCCAGAGCTGTGATCAAATGGTCCCTGGACGCCTTCCTTAGTGACTGTTAGGAAATAAGCCAGCAGTGGCGATGGTTCGGGCGGGCCGCCCTGACTGCTGTGGCTGCACGTAGTACATTTGAACGTGTAGTTGCGGTGGGTGCGATGGCTGTGAAGTGTTTGAGAGAGTGAGGGAGGGACTCCCTCGGATGTTGTGAGTTCCCTCGTGAGTTCGGGTGCACTTATGTATATGTATAATAGAAAACGTTGTGCGTACGGTGGAACCTTCTTCTCCACCCTCTGCGTACGATTAAAAGCTGTTTGCGTACACATGAAACCCTAGGCATTTAATGAAACGATCAACGTACGATGAAATGCTCTCGCGTACGATGCGTTCTGTACGTTAACCAAATGCCGTCTGTAGGATAGAGAGAGATCCATCTTGTTCATGACACATGTATATATATATATATATATATATATATATATATATATATATATATATATATATATATATATCAGTACAGTGGCTTAACTTCCTTTGGCTTTCAGAAGCATAGCTTCTACCAGTTAATTCTCGTAAGACTGACACTGCGGAGGATTAACAGCGTCTCGGTACGATAGATAACACGAAGAGGAACTTGTCTATCACTCAGCGATGGTGTGAGGATGGAGGTCAGCGCCCTGGGAGACACAGGGGTTTAGGGAAAAATGAGCTCGCTCTCCCGAGGGCTGGGTGGTGGAAGGGCCTTGTGTGGGAGGGGGGTGGTGGCGGCGCCGCGCAAGGGCTGAAAGGAGAGTCAACACGCACTGGAACCCGACGCGGGAGGCAAGTGCTCTGTAAGCAGGGACGCCACCTGGAGGAGGAGGAGGAAGAGGAGGATAAAGACGACGACACGACCGGTAAATGTCATTTCTTAATGGCGCGTCGTCCGTTTGAGCGGGAAAGGGGGGGATGGTGGTGGTCGTTCTGTCCAACTCGTTCAAGGCCAGCGATGTGTGCGCCGGCCCACGCACTACTTACCGGGCCAGGAGCGATAACACCATCTTTAACGAAGGATGAGAACAAGTTCCCTAAGGGCCTGTTAAAGTCTGGTTGATCATTAAGGCGGACGGGGGGGCGAGGGGCCGCTTCGAGAACGCGCACACAGACTGTATTGATATGTGGTCATTCCACGATGGCTTGCGAGAACGCGTACGTCAAGACGACAAGCAATATCTCGGTCTCTGTGTCGGAGGGACGTCATGACACAATCACCCTCGCAAAGCCTCTTTGGAAAGCTCTTTGTTGATGGTTGTGTGTGTGTGTGAGGGGCGAGGGGGATGACTGGACGCCTCGCAGTATCCCCTCCGCCTCCCCTTTTGGGTGACCAGCCTTAGGTACGATTAACCTGTGGTCTGGTGAGGGACTCGGGTTAATGAGGACCTCCCCCCCCCCCCCCCCCCCCGCTCCTAACCTGGGTATGAGTGAGTCTTTGAACTTCCAACCCCCCCCCCCCCCCCCCCCCCCCCCCGACGTTAAGGCTTGGTTTATATGTTCGACTCTGTTGTCTGCTCTGCATGACTGGATTTTTCATCGGTTTATCGATTTTAAATTATGGTGTGATCATGGATGTGATTAATTAATCACCTATTAGTCAAGTACGAGGAGGTAGCTATACTCTCGTGTGTGTGTGTGTGTGTGTTTTACATGACTAACGTAAGAAAATAATGTTATAGATTTCTGTATAAGGACTCTTTTTTTAATAAGTGAAAATTGTGCCTGAGAATATGTAGCAGTGAGGAGATAGAGCGAGGATTGCAAGCGAGGATAGCGAGGAGACAAAACGAGGACAGCGAGCGGGGAGACCTAGCGAGTATAGCGAGCGAGGAGACAAAACGAGGATAGCGTGCGAGGGGACCTAGCGAGGATAGCGAGCGGGGAGACCTAGCGAGGATAGCGAGCGGGGAGACCTAGCGAGGATTTCGGTCGTGACTATAAATTGATTTGCTTGGCTGCCGACGGCTGCAGTACCTACCCTCGCTCCCTCGCTCCCTCCCTCCCGGCCGGCCGCTGCCTCATCATTGTTCCTCCTCCTCCTCCTCCTCCTGCACTGCTTCACTCACTGCTCCTCCTGCACTGCTTCACTCACTGCTCCTCCTGCACTGCTTCACTCACTGCTCCTCCCTCCTCCGTTATTATTCTTGTTCCTCCTCACTCCCCGTGTTGCTTTACCTTATACCTTATATCCCCCCAGATGGTTTTCATTTCCTCATTATCACTCAACATGTGTATTTTTTTTTCCTTCCTCTATTCTCCTCTTATTTATTCTGACTATGCGATGATTATTTATTCCATGTTCTCTCTCTCTCTCTCTCTCTCTCTCTCTCTCTCTCTCTCTCTCTCTCTCTCTCTCTCTCTCTCTCTCTCTCTCTCTCTCTCTCTCAACGTTGTCTGTTGTTCTGTGATTTTTTAACTTTCTTGTTTCCTTTCTTCATGCGGAAGGCTGGCGCTGTTCCGAGTCTGTGTGTGTAACTGCTTGCTTGTGTCATTTCTGTTAAGGTTATCGTGAGAGAGAGAGAGAGAGAGAGAGAGAGAGAGAGAGAGAGAGAGAGAGAGAGAGAGAGAGAGAGAGTATACATGTAATTACCTATTTCGTGCTGTGGTCGGGGGGGATGGGAGTTTTCCACCCATGGAGGCGCCAATATAAACATACATTCTCTGCTTTTACACACGATCTGGGATGTACTCCTGGTGTCTGCATGGGTCGTTCTGTTCTACTGATCCATTACACTTTACAAATTACTACTTTACATCTTTCGTTTGTAAAGTTTCTTGCTTGTATTTCATGTTATGTTCTCTGGTTGTTCTCACTTGATAAGATGTTATGTTCTCTGGTTGTTCTCGCTTGATAAGATGTTATGTTCTCTGGTTGTTCTCACTTGATAAGATGTTATGTTCTCTGGTTGTTCTCGCTTGATAAGATGTTATGTTCTCTGGTTGTTCTTTGATTTCATGTTATGTTCTCTGGTTGTTCTCGCTTGATAAGATGTTATGTTCTCTGGTTGTTCTCGCTTCATAAGATGTTATGTTCTTTGGTTGTTCTCGCTTGATAAGATGTTATGTTCTCTGGTTGTTCTTTGATTTCATGTTATGTTCTCTGGTTGTTCTTTTCCCTCCTTCTCTCTCTGAAGAAATAGTCATTGTTTACCACGTTGATCTGTATTACAGTTTGAGTCACGCTTCTTCGTCTTCTTCCTCTTCTCCTTCTTCTTCTTCTTCTTCTTCCTGTACTTCTTCTTCTTCTTCTTCTTCTTCTTCTTCTTCTTCTTCTTCTTCTTCTTCTTCTTCTTGTTCTTCTTCTTCTTCTTCTTCTTCTTCTTCTTCTTCCTATACTTCTTCTTCTTCTTCTTCTTCTTCTTCTTCTTCTTCTTCTTCTTCTTCTTCTTGGTATCTCTTCAAATATGAAAAATCTCTACGGAAGGAAAGCAATCAATACTCTCCACTGCAGAGCTGTGTATGTACACACGTATGTATGGCCCTTCAGACATTCTACAAAAGATAAGAAGAAAAAAAGGATTCCCTGCTTTTACAAACGCTTTTGATAGTGAACTTCAAAGAAATATTTACAGGCCCTAAACTCTGACGATATGTATATAAAAAAAAAAGAGAGATGAATAGAATGCCAGAGGCTGTAGAGCTGAACCATCATTTTTTTAGATAATACAATAAGGAATTTATTATCAAATATTTCTTACAACAGAACGGTCAGATTCTTCAGTAATTGTAGATACCTTTCGGTTCCTCTCCTTTTACCTTATCAGTCATTAACTTAGAACTTGATATAATAAAATTTGTAAAATTATAAGTTGTATGTCTTGGACAATCGCATGTTTACCAAATGGCGTCAGAGCTTCGTCTCTTCGATGTATATCAACTGACTTATATTTCTCTCTCGTGTCTCCCCTGATGATGTGATTAGTACACGAAAGTGCACTTGGGAACTTATCGTGTTTCATTTTCCCCGTAGACTCGTAGGATATATGATCCTAAATAGTGTTAGATGAACGTGATCGTATGTTGATATAGTAATGATTCATCTTTTCGAGGAGTTTATATAGCTCTCTTCTTCATTACGAGTTGCCAGCTTCTGTGTTTAACCTTCCTTGTCGTTAGACTGAAATCGGTCGGTCGAAACTGTGCTATTTTATTTCCCCTTTCCCCCCCAAAAAAAAAGGCAAGGGTGCGTCAGTAAGTCCGACGCTGTTTTCGTGCTCCTGTCTCAGAAGCAGCATTTGACACCTGTCAAGCAGCTGTTCTCGTTGTCCAGTCGTGACAGCTTAATTGCCGGCTCGGTATTTACCTTGGGTGTGACTTACAGACAGATACAGGGGAGATACGCCAGACCTGAGTTGGTCAAAGATTTTTAGCTCTGCGATGCGTGTGTGGAGGTGAGGCGCCCGTAATAAGTGATAGTGCTCAAGGGGTTGAGTCATCGCACTTCAGGGGTTAAAACGTTGTATTCAAAGGGTAGAATTATGGCACTTAAGGGGTTAAATGATCTTACTCAAGGGGTTGAATCGTCTTACTCAAGGGGTTGAATCGTCTTACTCACGGGGTTAAATCGTCTTACTCACGGGTTTGAATCGTCTTACTCAAGGGGTTGAATCGTCTTACTCAAGGAGGCTAAATGGTTAGTTGGACTGTAGTGTATACAAGTCAAGGCTTCCCCACCATCGTAAGGTTGACTGGATCACACTGAAGATGGGCCTGAATCGTATACTTAACTTGGGCTTGAATCATACTTAACGTGGGCTTGGGGGGGTCTTGAGCCCCCTGTGTGTGTGTGTGTGTGTGTGTGTGTGTGTGTGTGTGTGTGTGTAGGATCAGTCGTCTCTGTATCCGAGTCCGCTTAAGCTTTAACTTCATTTTCCAGGAGGGGTTTTGAGCAGCTTACCTCCAGCTTGACTCCGTCTCTCCGTAATAGCCAGCCAGCCAGCCAGGCCACCCCCTCCCCCCCCAGTCCGAGATGTCCCCAGGGAAATGAAGCCGATAACCCTGGAATGCGACGCCTTGACGAAAACACATCCTAACTTTGCTCACTGGAGTCTCTCTCTCTCTCTCTCTCTCTCTCTCTCTCTCTCTCTCTCTCTCTCTCTCTCTCTCTCTCTCTCTCTCTCTCTCTCTCTCTCTCTCTCTCTATAATCTATCTATGTTTATCTATCTATCTCTCTATCTCTCTATCTATCTATCTATGTGTCTGTCTTTGTTTATCTATCTATCTCTTTTTACTCACACCTCCCTTCACTGCTTCCGTACTCTCCCTTCACTGCCTCCTCACACTCCTTTTCACTGTCCCTTCAATACTTCCTACTTCCTTATTCTGCCTTCACTGCCTTCTTACTCCTCTTTACTCTGCCTTCATTGCATACGTACTTTCTCTTACTCTGTCATCACGAGTGCCTTCACCCGTGTTTGGTCACAACGCCACAAGTTGTTCATTATTTTCTTTCGTAGTGGTTGACCCAAGACAGTGGCTGACCCAAGACAGTGGCTGACCCACGACCCCTGAGTATACCCCAAACTGCCACATTAACCCACTCGTGCTATATTACCTGATCACAGCAGAATTGCTGACGCACTCGCCCACTTTCTTAGCAGACCACTCGACTCTCCTCTTCTGTCCTCCCACTCGCAAGTGCATCGCCCACTTTTCCAAGTCCACTCTCATATCCCCTTCCGGATCAACATATCCTCCTCAGTCTGGGGCTTACGTCCCTTGGCAGACGTGCCACCCGTTCCTTCGTTCTTGCCTTCTGAGTAAAACCTCCCAGAGTTTACCCCCACAGTACACTTCCAGACCCTTAGGCTTTCGTTTCATATAGAGTCAGAACGACCAGGTCTCTCTCCAGAAACATACGACTGCCTGCCCGTTTCCCCCCCTCCCCTCATCCTGGCTACATCCACGCACAGTCAGGCACCCCGAGCCAGAGCCTTCGAGGGAGAAGAGCCCTCCTCACTTGGCTCCTTCTGTTACATCTTTTAGAAGATTGAGAAAAGGAGAGCCGGGTCGTCCCCCGGCTCCCGTCCCTTATACTCGCCTTCTACGACACGCAGAGAATACGATGGTAGTATTCCTTCTCCCTCATTATTTATCCAGGAATATGTATATATATGTATATGCTAGCTTAAAAGTCCTCATTTGCAGTTCCCTTGTGTACTATATCAAATCGATTCACACTTGCATTGCCGTAGTGTATGTTATCTGGAGACACAGTTGCCTCTCCGCTTGGTCGCTGGATGTAGCGCGCCGACACATATTTACACCTGTGAAATACTCGGCGAGAGACTGGATGTGAGACATTACCCCACATATATGTATGTATGTAGCTATGTGGTGTCTCACTCACGTTGGTCACCCGTCTTTGTCCGTTAGAATACAACCTATCGCAGAATACCGTTGTATTCAGTGGTGATGCGTATGTCTGTGTGCGTATGTGATCGCACGCGGTTTTTTTTTTTTATTTTTAAATCTCGTATGTGTTGATATTTGCCCATACGCTCACAGGAAAGTTTATTGTCCAGAGGGTTGGCGTGAGGCCAGCGATACACGCGGAAGGATCGTATGATAAAGAAGGAGGGAGGGAGGGAGGCTCCGTGCAAGCATCTCCATCGTGTTGAGGTACAGTGTGGACTGTAGTGTAAACAGGAGAACGTGCCTAGTGGTGGCATCCACACACACACACACACACACACACACATACACACACACACACACACACACACACACACACACACACACACACTTCGCTATGGCGGAGCGCACCATCTTGTAGCCTGGGCCCCTTCCAACCCACCGCAGGGCGTGAATGATTGAGGTGGTAAGTCCCTTCCTAGAAGCTGGGTGCCTTGTCTGCGTCAGGTATGGAGGAGGGAGAAGACGATGAGGGCTGGCCACAATGTAGCGTGGCGAAGTAGAGGAGGAGGAGGAGGAAGGGAAAAGAGAGTCGAGTGGGGAAGACAGGAGGGGAAATTGGAGTGCATGCTGGTGGGTTGGAGGTGTTGTGGAGGTACGCACCTGTAGCGTTGCGGGTGAGAAATATTGGAGAGGAAGGAGGAAGATTGATTGGAGGTCAGGGAATATGCCGGGTGTCAGAGTATGGTGAACGAGGCAGGTCATGGTGGAGGCAGGTAGAGCGGATGGTAGAGATGAGGTAAAACGTAGAAACAGACACCCGCCAGGGGACGTGATGGTCCATCGTGAGGCCATCTGAATTCAAAGCTCATTTGTGGTAGAAACATCGTGTGAAAAGAGAAGATACAGCCTCCCCCTCCCACCTCTCCCTCCGGCTCAACCTACCAGCAGGGAAACGAGATACGAGAGTAAAGACCTTGTAGTATGCGAGGGGAGACATACTGCTGTGGGGAAATTTCATAGGGAAGTGTGAGAGGGATAAAGTTCCATTGCCGGTTCTACAGACAGCTGCACTGGGACTGGAAAGACAGGATCAAAATGACGTATCTTGGTGAATGTGTTACTGGCTGTTAACAGACACCATGGAAGTATTGCAAGTCTCGTCTTGACGTTAAGGTGTTGCTGGTCTGTGTACATAGTACATCTGGAGGTATTGTATTCACTGGTCTACCAAAAAATGTCTCCTTCATTCCTGTTATCCTCATACCATTATTTATCGTCATCGAATTTCTGTTGATATTTTCGTATGTTTTCGGAATCATTTAGTGTTTTGAGCACTACACTACTGTTAACCCACCTCGGGAGTCTACGCTTGTTTTAGAGAGAGAATAGTTTTACGTCGCTGAGTCTTCCGTCGTGTGGCTTATTTCCCGAGTGGAGGAATTGGTTTTGTTGCTCTTCCCTGGATGTTCTGAAGCGTCACCGGCGTTGTACAGCGGAGGAGAAGAATCAGGAACGTAGACAGGCGTGTTGAGTGTATTAGGTACCTTCCACACAAAAGCTTTCAGAGGCCAGATCTCTGCATGTTATTACCGGCTTTGGGCTCTTAACGCCTCGGAGACACGAACTCGAACACGGAGGTACAAGCCTTGAAGGTAATATGATCGTCTGTCTCTTATTGTGCCCCTCGATCTCTCCCTGGTCAGGTCAGGAGGTCGCCACACCCATGTGTTGTGCCTTCGTGCTCAGGGGCTGCTAGCACCACCACCACGCTCGGGAGGCGTCAGTCGGTAATATCGTCCACACGATCTATATCCTCACTGTCTCACCTTCCTATTTATAGCAGCACCGCTTTTTGCAATGATACACTATCAATAGTACCTGATGAATTAACGCGTAGAGGTCTATTGTCTGGTCTATCACCTCATGAAAGGTACTTTTTTTGTTTTAGAGAGAAAAAAGAGATATAAAATTCTCTATTGTTTGGCGGGGGAGTGATCGTTTTTATTGGTAGAGTTTGATGCTACTGTTGGGTTTACAGGTAGAGTCTGATGCTGCTGTTGGGTTTACAGGTAGAGTCTGATGCTGCTGTTGGGTTTAATTATCACCGGGTGGGTCAGTGAACTCTCTAAGTGGGCTGCAACCTGCGTATTAGGTGGGGTTGGGGGGTGAGATGGTATGTTAGAGGATGATTACAGTCAGTAGAAGCAAGCGTTGACGCTGTAGCCAAAAGCAAACACAAGGGTAACGACTCGTAACTTGAGCGGGAAGGGAAAAAAAAATTGAACTCGTGGGAGTTGTCCAAGTCTGGATAGATCTGTAATGATATCAAGCCATGGGTGTAAACACATTGAAAAGAGCATTAACCTCCATTTATACTGAAGGTGTTACCACCCCTGGCGAAGCTAGAGGTAATAGACATTATTCAGAAGGTAATTTCATCGTAAATAAAGGTTATTTGATTCACTCCCCTTCGTATTATGACGTCTGTTGGGTATGCATATATATGTATTTGCAAGCAGCGACATTTGCTTGCGACGGGAGACGTCCGCCTTCCGTCGTAAAAGTAGAGGCAGGCGACGTTTTACACGTGTAAGCAGAGCCATGTGGGCGACACGTGGCCAGTGTGTGTTGTATGTAAATATTTACGTCGGGAATGAGGCATTGTTGCCAGCTGTCGCCGGCGTTAAGAAATTGTTTACATTTTCTTTGAGCGTCGGTCCGCACGTGTTGAGGCTGAGTGTCAGGTCAGGCTGTGGTGGTGGCGGGGGGGCGGCTATTCTGGGCGAGTTAATTAATGTGGTTGATGATGATGAGCAGATAGGGCATCGCGATTGTTTGGTGCGGCGTTGTTATATCCAGCTGTGCTTGTTGGAGACACACACACACACACACACACACACACACACACACACACACACACACACCCCGTGGTATAGTGGTCAGCATCGTCGCTGGCCACGTACCACGCGCCGGGCTCGCCCGGTTTCCGATCGCTGGGCGCGGCAGTCGGCCCACAGTCAACCCAGATGTTCATCCTCCTCCCGGGGCTGGTCGAGAATTGGATACCTGGCTACAGACACACACAAGGTTAAGCGTAAGACGGGGCGTCACGAGCGGAAGACCGACTCTGTCCCCGTAACACACAAAGATTATCACACGTTTCATAACCTCCACTGTTCATACTGTACGTCGTAAATACTGTGTACAATACCGTCATTCGTTATGAGTTACGTCAGTCTACCGTTATCATTATTATTATTATCATTATTATTATTATTATTATTATTATTATTATTATTATTATTATTATTATCATTATTATTATTATTATCAGTATTATTATGACGATTATGGTACGCGTACGTATTGAAGACTTATTGTACACGTACTTATTGAACGCTTTAACGACAGATATATACGCAAGTCGCCTTCCTCAGGGGCTGTTTTTCATCCCCTTAGAGGACGCGAGGGAGGAGCAGTCCCTTGTCGCTAATTACCGCTCATTACAGGTTTCCAGCAGGAACCCAGGCAAACTTTCGCAAAACCTGAGAGGGATAGTGAAAGGTTCGATAAAGCCGTCGATGATCGCCCTTCGTCAGGTGGGTTAGGTCCCCTTGATTGGCTCTCTGTACCAAGCCACCAGCAGGAGCAGCAGTAGCCCCCCACCCCCAGCAGGAGCAGCAGTAGCAGGGGGAGGCTAGGGAAGTTGGGGGGTTGCGCGCGCGGGGAACTCTATATGTGAAGGAACCATTGCTCTCGGTGGGCCGTTGGTTTAACCCTCCCTCCTCCTTCCACTCCCCCTGCCCCCTTCTTTTCTTCTCCTCGCCCCTCCAAAATCATTTTTTTTTTTTTTGAGGTCGTTTAGTGGACGTTTTTTTTGTAGTGACCCATCACCATAGGTCGAGAGGCGGACGTGTAGGGAATGTGTTCAGTTGGTGGGAAGTGGATGTAATTATGACTCTCTCTCTCTCTCTCTCTCTCTCTCTCTCTCTCTCTCTCTCTCTCTCTCTCTCTCTCTCTCTCTCTCTCTCTCTCTCTCTCTCTCTCTCTCTCTCTCTCTCTCTCTCTCTCTCTCTCTCTCTCTCTCTCTCTCTCTCTCTCTCTCTCTCTCGCTAGAACACGAAGCTCTTCTCCTATGTTATTAAGGGTGTTGTGTAGCCGTGTTATATGCGTCGTAGCCGGGCGCCGCAGGCTGCGGGCGAGTGACTTGAGTTGCGGCTTGGAGGGAAGAAGGACGGCCTGTTGGTGGCCCATCCGTCTTGGTGAGAGAGAGAGAGAGAGAGAAGAGAGAGAGAGAGAGAGAGAGAGAGAGAGAGAGAGAGAGAGAGAGAGAGAGAGAGAGAGAGAGAGAGAGAGGAGGGAGTGAATTACTTCCTTCGGGGCTAAATGAGCTGTGATGGAGGATGAGAATATGTAGTTAAGAAAGTGGATGAGGTTAAAACTGCGGATAACATTGAAGAAAATGGGGTAGTTTGAAGAAAATGAGAGAAGGGTAGAGTACGATGTTCTTCTTTTTTTATTTGCGGTCTTGAGCATATTTCGAGATTGTTTTTTTTTTTATGTTTACACATCGAAGTGAATGAATGAAATGGCCAGACGCTCATTCATGGTCCTGATGAAGACAAGTTGAAACTTCGTGGGGGAACTTAAGTAACAAAGAGAAGTCAAGAAAAAAAATTAGGCAATGGCGAAGCGTTCGTGTAAAGTCACCTGCCCGAGACCCGTTTTTTTCACGAGTCAAAATTCAAACCTCACCGTTAAGGACCATATCTCGTTTTCTCTACTCCCACGATACGATGGAGGGACTTCCATCCATTTTCATTGTTCCTGGCAAGGTGTTTTAGCCTCTCCTCCTTAATGCCAGTCTACGTCAGCTAAATCTTTGAGGTTGAAAAACGATCGCACGAGCCACGTCCGGTCAGTGGCCCATTCCCAATATCGAGGTGGGTTCATCATCATCTACCACGCCATTAACTGTAAATCACTGACCCAGAACCACTTCCCCTACCTTACTGGTGTGTGTGTGTGTGTGTGTGTCCTCACTCATGCTCCACCAGTACTGTCGTGTGAACTTCATTGCTACCTGCAACCTGTTAACACGCTTTCCCCTCTTGATATATAACTTACACTTGTCTCAGGTATCGTCCACCACACTTTACGTGCGTTTTCTGGCGAATGGATTTTGTATGACTTTCTTCAGAGTTCAGCGACAGAACTCGAAATTGTCGTCCCGGTCCAGGTCACGCGTCGCGATGCAATTCGTTGGCATGAGAATTCATATTTTTTTCCCCGTCTCAAAGTTTGCAGGCATGTTAATCTGCCAACCTTCCAACGTATGGGTACTTATAGCTACCGCTTGGCATGTATATTGAGAATTATACGAGTAAATGTATGGTTGCACACACACACACACACACACACACACACACACACACACACACACACGCATGATGCACAGTCGGGTTGAGAAATGGCCAGGCCACCAACACCACTACAGCACAGTCCCACACCCGACTTCCTCTCTCCTTGGCATACCATCCTCCATTCACCCACGCACTCCTATGAGGCCCCCAGATTCCTGTATCCTCACCCCCCAACCTCCCTCTCTCCCCATGCTGTTCCCACGTTCCTCCTCCTCTCCTCCCTTCCCTCCACCTGCCTCGTTACACTCCCCTTAGCAAGAGGCTAAACCCTAGCGTCGCCCTTCGATCATCTCTCCCGCGTGGATGGTGTAGCCGTGGCCTGCTCTCTAGACCAGGTGTTTTCTATCTCTCCTCTCCTCTCCTCTCGTCTCCTTCCCCCCCAACGCACATTCTCTCCCCACACCGCACGCACGGTGTCGTGGCCTCGCCCCAGGAACCATAACTGGAGCGAGCAAGCAGCACCAGCAGCGCCCACCTCCGGGTTGGAAGAATACCAGAGCTTTTAAAGGCCGGAGGAGCTCCTCCGTGTTTGGACAGAAAACTCTTTGTCGTCCTAAGGAACTTTATAGTTTTTTTTTGTGTATAGAAAAAACAAAAGTCGTTTGGGTGTATCCAGCCTTTTCCTTCCTTCCCCCCCAACCGACCGACGGACCGACTCAAGGTTTTTATATTCTGAAAGGCTACACACACACACACACACACACACAACCCAGGCCGCACATGGAGTGCGAGCTAGCTTTTCGATGCTCGTAAGAGAGAGAGATTTTTTTTTTTCCCCCTTCTGGTCGAGATCATCGCGATGACGGAGGCGTTCAGGTAGTGGGGTGTTCCGGCGTAAGGTACTGGTGCTCGCCTGACGGAGGGCAGCAGCATCTGGGTGCAGTGGTGTAAGGCAAGGGTTGTGGTGGTAGAAGGTTGTGAGGTGTCGTTGTGAGTGAGGTTTGAAGACGTTGGTTGCGTGGGTGGCACTTTAAGTGCTCGCTTGTTCACGTGAAGCGCAAGACCTTCGCTGTGAAAGTTGTAGATTGCAATATCACGTTGATATGACGTACTTTACGTAAAGTAATCGTATGGTTATTGATAGTATAACATAACCGTTCTTTGAAATGCAGAATTCTCCGTTAAGTAATGTGTAAGTTCTTGTAAAGTGTCAAGTAATATTCTTTGAATGGGCAAGATATTTAGAATGAAGTGCACGCGAGTTATAGACACATAAGTTATGAAACTACTTATGTAAGGCCCTAATTATTTGATATGGAAGACCTTATATCTTGAATATGTAAAATCCTAAATCTTGAATAAGCAAGGCCCCTAAATCTTGAATATGTAAGATCCCAATCCTTGAATATTATGTATTGAATACTACGAGTTTTTGGAAACTTTTCATTGAATACTACGAGTTGTTTGGTTTTTTGGTTTGTTTGTTTTTTTGTTTTTCGTGAAGGATTTTATGACCCAGGTTGTGTGGAGTATGGGGAGCTGTGATAGGAGGGAGTCTGGTTGGCGTGAAGTTGGAAAATGTCGCATCTATGTAAAATGCGCGAGTGTATGAGCGTGCGTGGAATCACCACAGTTGGGACACACAACTTAGAGTGACTGGGGAAAGATGATAAGGATATGAATAGCTACTGTGGCGGTTCGGCCCACTCATTGTATTAACTTTTTCTTTCAGTAACTTTGCCGGCTCATAGCTTTCACAGGGACGGCTGCATGCGCACACACACACACACACACACACACACACACACACACACACACACACACAGGTTTAGTAAACTATTTGCATAAGGTTTTGTTGGCGAAGCAAAGCGAGTTGTGAAGTGTTTACAGAAGCGTCGCGTCACTCCGAGCTTTGGGACCAGACGCTGTGTAGCAAAACATAATAGGTGTCCGCTGGCAACTTTGGTCGCTGGTCGTGTTTGGGTCTTGCCCCTCTCCGCTTATGTTAGAGGGAGAAGAATAATATTTTGTCTCGTGTTTTCCTAATCTGTCTCGATTAGGGTTAAGTAGAGACTTGGCGTCTTCCTCCGGTCATTGGGGAGAGAGAGAGAGAGAGAGGGGGGGGGTGGAGAGAGAGAGAGAGAGAGAGAGAGAGAGAGAGAGAGAGAGAGAGAGAGAGAGAGAGAGAGAGAGAGCTATAAAGACGTTTCTGTGAGGAAACCTGTGTTTCATAGTCACACACTTGGCAACGATGTTTCTCTGTGCACAGACGCTGAATTTCCACCGATTCCTCAGTGAGAAAAAGGTGGAATGGTTAAATACATCCCTCTCGAACCCGGAACAGTCCATCTCCGTCAGTAATGTAAGAAGGTCGAAGGTTAAAGGTCCCTAAAACCAGAATGAGAGATAACTGGAACTCTGTGCCTCGTGTCTGGGCTAACCTTTGCCTGCCCAAGACTTTTTTTTTCCTCCTGGATACAGAAGGGGGAGGAAAAGAAAAGATAGATCCATAATCCTATTGAGGTTTTAAAGGTAACACATCGAAGTCAGGGCGACCCACCCGAAGAGGAAGAACTGCATCATGCGTTGCAGATTCGAAGTCCTCTTCTCCTTTCTCGACCAGGTGGGTCTTGCATGGTGGCATCCCACTGGGGCAGAGAAGAGCCGGTTTTAATTCAAAGATGAAAAAAAAAAAGGTCAGGGTTCATTCTCTCGTTGGCTGAAGGACAAGAATAATTGTTTTTGTGAGTCAGCGTGACGTCTGCACCAACCCCTCTTCAACCAAAGGAAATGGCACGGAAAAATTAAAAAGAAAGTCTTTCCTTTCCCCAACCCTCCCCCTCGTGGACTTCTGTTAACTCGAGGATAAAGATCTTTGTCTGGTCTGTGTCTCGAAAACGGGAAGCTGTGTCCAACTGACAGCTCTGGCTGGAGTTCCGCATCGCCTGCCAGGTCGAAGCTTTGACCAAGTTTGCTTCGGAGGCGCTCGAACCACCTCCCCGCGTCCTCCGTCGTGGGACATGACTCGTTGATCGCCGGGTCATCAGACACAGTCGCATCCTGGGTAAAAGGGGAATGGAATTCTCTCACAGAGAGAGGTTTGTGATTCTTGCTGCGACTTACCTCACGCCCTCAGGATCGAAACCCAGATTCGTTGGGGTTTCGAGGGACGGGGTTCTTGGGAAAGAATTGAATCGGTTGTTGTTTACGGTAACCCCCCCCCCCCCCTTCCCCCTTCGTTTAAGGTAATAATACTAATGTCTTTGGGGTCATTTTGCCCTTAGAGTGAACAGATATATTTGAAGTTCCCTTCCTATGTCGTAGTGGTATGATATTTAGATCGTGAGGCGGGGTAGATAGAAGTGTATGATGTTCTGCGTTTGATTCATTATATACGTACGTACATGTAATCGATTACATGATAAAGATAATGCATGTGATACCTCAATCCTGTATGGTCACTGGTAAAGTGCCATGTGCTATAATTACCGGTGCGAAAATATGCAAAGTGATCGTCTTTTCTTTTTTTTTCCCCTCTGTGTTAATACGTTGGCAGAGAGAGGGTGTCTCCTCCTGTCTCTTATATCATCAGGACGTGTGCCAACACTCTTACCCCTTCACCCACATGACAGCCACTCACTGTGCCAACACTCCCCATTCTCCCTCCCTCTCTCCCTCTGTCCTTCCGCCCCTCCCTCCCTCCCTCCCTCCCTCCCTCCCTCCCTCCCTCCCTCCTCCTCTCCCACATGGCAGCCAGAATTCTTCCACCCTTCTTTGATAATGGCTCATTTCCCATCATCACCACGACCATAACCATCTACACATACTTCAAGTCTCCGTCACCTCCAACACATGACGTCACCACCCCCCCACCACCCACCACAATCACCACCAGTGCCACCAGCTTGCACCGCTAGAGTGCCACCGCCCCTCGTCATATCACCCAACAAATCACCATTATCACCCGCGACATCAGACGAGCAACGGCAGTTCCATCATCAACAGCTAACCACCTCGCTAACTACTGACCGTGTAAGCCCTCTCAGCTCACCATTCACGCCACTGCCTAAGTCGTCATCATGGCCGTCACCATCACCAGCGACCACCAGGCAGCAGCGCCACTGCACCATCCTCATCACCATCCCATCCAGCACCTTCTCCCTCATCGCTCTCGTCCCCTCCATCACTATACATCTGCCGTCACCACCACCTCACGTACTATACGTACATCTTTAAAGTCTCCCTCTCAAAAGAGAGACATATTATTTTCGCTGTCTTCTTTCTTCTTCTTCTTCTTCTTCTTCTTCTTCTTCTTCTTCTTCTTCTTTCCCAATCATCATCATCTTCTTCTTCTTCTTCTTCTTCTTCTTCTTCTTCTTCTTCTTCTTCTTCTTCTCCTCCTCCTCCTCCTCCTCCTTTATCTTGGTGCCGACTAACATTATACTTGGTAGGCTTGTACCTGGCCTCCTTTCGTCCAGACGCCGTTTTCATTCCTCCCCCCCCTCTCCCCCCCTTCGCGTCCCACACCCGCCAAAGTGTACACGCGGAACCATTGTGTTATCTGGCGCTTGCCCCCCCCCCCCCCCCCACACACACACACACACACACACACACACACACACACACACTCCGTCGACCTGT
>NC_092273.1:6153424-6158424 GCF_036320965.1 Panulirus ornatus
TGGTACATAAACCTGAGTAAGATCCATAACACATGGACGCACGTTTGAGCACCAGTAGACCACCACAAGGTTCTGAGATCAGTGAAATATAACTTCAGGGTTCGATCCCCGGGTTCGGGCTTCAGTGGGGTTCACATCTCAGAATCGGGCTTCAGCACGTACCGCTACCCCGCCTTCAACGCTGAAATTCAGGCTCCGTTCTACTGAAGCATTCAGCGGGCTAGTATGTGCTTGCCTTGGTGATGGTTCAGTCACTCACACAGACAGATCAGCGAGGGGGTTTTCAGTACCAAGGTTCGATACCAAGCGGTGGCGCTGGTCGGAGATAAGGCTTCCGGAACACAAGGGGTTCGATAATCGCGAAGTCGATCCTTTTTTCCTCCCCCCCCCTCCCCTCCCCCCTCCCACTCCCCCCTCCTCCCACTCCCCCCTCCTTTGCTATTCAATCTCATAAACAGACGATATATATGCCTCCCTTCCCCCCACTCCACCCCCCCCCCCTCCTTCCTTCCCATGTGACGTGGGCACCTGATGTAAGAACCCATCGTGACGCAGAGAGAGAGAGAGAGAGAGAGAGAGAGAGAGAGAGAGAGAGAGAGAGAGAGAGAGAGAGAGAGAGAGGCAGGCTCTTCGTAATGGGTTAGCGGGCAATGGAGTGGGTGGTGTGGGAAAGGGGGGGATGGGTGATGGGAATGGGCAGGAAATTCTGTCGGAGGTGGAGGGGCGGGCGACTGGGGGGGGAATCCTGCAATATTGAGTTCGGATTCTACGCTCTAACCCAACCACTCCTCCCACCACCACTCCTCCTCCTCCCGCATTCCCTCCCACACACTTACCTCGCCCCACCTTCCCTGTACCTCATCCTGCCTCATTTCTCCCTCCCTCCCATCCACCGTGGTCACCATTGGTATCTTCTCGCCATCCGTGTGGAGATGGAGTGGTCTTGGTCTCTTGTTTCCGTCCTCTGGCGCATAGCCTCGTCACGGACCATCAGGTCTTCTGCTAGGTGGCTTCTCCATGTATTTCCTACGCACTCCCATGTACTCGCATCCTCCCAGAAATAACAGGGGATCTGGCTTGAATGCAAAGGATTTCATATATATATATATATATATATATATATATATATATATATATATATATATATATATATATATTCCTATGAGTCCACGGGGTAAATGAAACACGAAAAGTTCAAAAGTGCACTTTCGTGTAATAATCACATCATATATATATATATATATATATATATATATATATATATATATATATATATATATATATATATCTTAGCGTATGTCCTAGAATAATCTGGTTTTAAGACGTCAAAGGCAAATGAATCGTAACCCTTGCCTTTCTTCTGTTCGGTCGTAAAATGATATTAGCATGACTGAGTGTGTCGTGTGGAGAGAGAGAGAGAGAGAGAGAGAGAGAGAGAGAGAGAGAGAGAGAGAGAGAGAGAGAGAGAGCAATCAACAGGTTGTTATTTGGTGTGAGGTATGCCATATGTTGCCAAGTTTCCCGAAACCGAGTTTGGGAAGGGGGGAGGGAGGGTAGCTTTGTTGCTCTTACCTTGCTGTACACAATGGAGAGCGGCCGCTCCTGCTCTGAGGCGGTGGCTGTGGGTGGGTACGCTGGCCATGAGCAATTTCCTGGTCTTGAAACGTAATGGAAGTGGACGATTGCCTCTGAAACGGTGCCTTTGGGGGGGGAGGGGAAAAAAAAATAAAATTCCTATAGTTACGGTTCCCTTGTGATTAAACCCGGGTTAGGGAGTGATTAATACGTGATCGACCGCTTTAAAAGAACACGAGGGCAATTTTTTTTTGTGTGTGTGTGTGTTTGTGAAAGTTTTAGTATATAGGAAAGTTTTGGAACTTGCCAAAAGAATAAGAAGTGTCCTATTCATATTGTTATTTCCAGAGCTACCACATCTGTGTGTGTGTTGTGTGTGTGTGTGTGTGTGTAACAGCAGACAGAGAATGTAACACGTTTATGTTTGGGGTAAATAATTCTATACAAAAAATACGTCCATATAGAAACAAGATGATTATAGCGCGCTTTGGAACTACGTGGCGTGTGTGTCAAACCTTCTTCACGATTAACAATATAAGTTATTAACTTACTGAATTATTAGTTATTGTGTATATATATATATATATATATATATATATATATATATATATATATATATATATATATATATATATATATATATTATTGTATTGTATTATTGCATATATGTATTGGAAAGTATCACAATTTTGGGCAGTGGAGAAATTAAGCCACCATATTCTGAGGCTGTGATCGACTTAGTGCTTATCTCATTGCAGTCTTGATTATCAAGTGAGCATTTAATGAAGGATCATATTAATCCCTCTCTCCTTTAAGATCTTAATTTACGCAGTAGCCAGCCGTGAATTATTATTCCTTGTCTTCTGGAAGAAGCAGTTCCCACTTGAATGTAGCTTGAGGGGAAAGTTAAATGAAGTTCGAGATTGGGACGAGCCAGGTTATTTTCGCTTTAACCTAACAACTGATTAACATTGGAACAACAGATGTCCCGATTGCTCAACTTATACATCACGATTACTCACCTTATACATCTGTTTTCAGTGTATAATTTTCTTTTTTTTTTTTTTTTGCGGAGCGTTCCCTCCTTCGTGCTCTGTCGAACGGTATAGAAAACGGGGTGCAGGACGAGGGTCGAAGTTCCGGGAGATGAATGGCGTTTGTCTGACGTCAAAGAGAAATTTGGCGTTTGAGGGAATGTTATGGTTTTCTGTACTAGCGGTGTTGTAACTCGCTATAGAGGAGAAACGTAACTAACGCATTGCGGTAAAGTCTAAATGTAACTAACGCATTGCGGTAAAGTCTAAATGTAACTAACGCATTGCGGTAAAGTCTTAAATGTAACTAACGCATTGCGGTAAAGTCTAAATGTAACTAACGCATTGCGGTAAAGTCTAAATGTAACTAACGCATTGCGGTAAAGTCTTAAATGTAACTAACGCATTGCGGTAAAGTCTTAAATGTAACTAACGCATTGCGGTAAAGTCTTAAATGTAACTAACGCATTGTGGTAAAGTCTAAATGTAACTAACGCATTGCGGTAAAGTCTTAAATGTAACTAACGTATTGCGGTAAAGTCTTAAATGTAACTAACGCATTGCGGTAAAGTCTTAAATGTAACTAACGCATTGTGGTAAAGTCTAAATGTAACTAACGCATTGCGGTAAAGTCTTAAATGTAACTAACGCATTGCGGTAAAGTCTTAAATGTAACTAACGCATTGCGGTAAAGTCTAAATAGTGAGATCCCGGTGAGAAATTATAGAGGAATACATATGGTATATTCCGGGTATGATGGAGGTTGTACCTAGCGGTATATTACTGGTATTATACCGTCTACAGAAGCGTCTGTTGTAAGTATGATGACAACTATAGTGGGGGGTATATTACGAGTATTATAACAGCTATACTTGGTGGCATATGAGAACTGTAACAACTATAATGGGGGTGTATACTACGGGCACCATTACAGCTATTCTGGCGGTATTATGAGCACTGTAACAACTGTAATTGGTGGGTGGATGTATACTACGAGCATCATTACAGCAGCTGTACCACCTGGTGGGGTGTCAGGGTACAGTATTACAGAAAAGCTCTATAATGGCCACATGTGTCACCCGACGACGAGGCAGGTCCTCGTCGTCGGGTGACATGTGATATCCCGTCATCATTAAAGTCCCAGGTCACGGGATGTCGGCATCTCTGGTGCCACACCGCTGCGAGAATGTGTGTGTGTGTGTGTGTGTGTGAAAGGTGTGTGTGTGTGTGTGTGTGTGTGTGTGTGGGAGGGGGGGATGCTTCTTTCCCCCCCCCCCCCACCGGCCCTTCCCCCTCCCCCTGTAACCTTTTGCCCGCTGTAACCTTAGCTCCATTACAGCGTCTGTGGGTCGGTCGGTCGGTCTCTCTCTCTCTCTCTCTCTCTCTCTCTCTCTCTCTCTCTCTCTCTCTCTCTCTCTCTCTCTCTCTCTCTCTCTCTCTCTCCCAGTCTGCTTGTGTTTCTCGTTTCTCTCCGTGTCGCTCTTTCGCATATAATTTCTCTCTCTCTCTCTCTCTCTCTCTCTCTCTCTCTCTCTCTCTCTCTCTCTCTCTCTCTCTCTCTCTCTCTCTCTCTCTCTCTCTCTCAACCCCGCCCACTCTCCTTCTCTGCCCACCACCGTTATTTTTTTCTTTCTTTTCTGTGAAATTCCGTCATTTTTTTTTTTTTTTTGGTGGGTTTACTTACGTGTGAATATCGGCCCGGGTGTTGATAAAACCGAAGGCATATTTTTCTCCCTCTAGCATGAGTGGCTGCGCTCCGGTCTGGCGCAGAAAGCCGTCCTCATTTCCCTTCATGTAATGTCACACTCTGGGATACCATCGGCAAATTTGACAGGAATTTTAGCGGATGGTCTACATTTGATGATGTATTCCGGTGATCGTGTGTACTGCAGAGCGCAAGAAATGTAGGGTGTGTGCGCATGGGGCACGCACGCACACACACACACACACACACACACACACACACACACACACACACACACACACACACACACACACCTTTCACACACACACACCTTCACACACACACACACACACACACACACACACACACACCTTTCACACACATACCTTTCACACACACACACACACACACACAGACACACACACACACACACACACACACACACACACACACACACAGACACACACACACACACACATACACCTTTCTCTCTCTCTCTCACACACACACACACACACACACACACCTTTCTCTCACACACACACACACACACACACTCTCTCTCTCTCTCTCTCTCTCTCTCTCTCTCTCTCTCTCTCTCTCTCTCTCTCTCTCTCTCTCTCTCTCTCCCTCTCGGGGTGTACCTTCCCCTTGTACCGCGAGTGAGTGGCCCAAGGCCCCTGGGGTTGGAGATATCGCTGTCCACT
>NC_092273.1:6163424-6173424 GCF_036320965.1 Panulirus ornatus
GAGGAGGAGGAGGTCTACGAGACGCGTAAAAATCTCTTCGACTTCCCCGAGAATACTGATCCCATTGCGACCCTTGTGCTTTACTGTCCCCCCCGACGATCCTCATAGATTAGGGTGGTGAGATAGTGTTACTGTCCTCCTGCAGATAACCTCGTCGTAGACCATCTGGTCTCCTGTCATTTGGTTTTTCCAATGCACTCTCCTTCAGCCGATAACCTCGTCATAGACCATCAGGTCTTGTGTTACCTAGGTTTTTCCCATGTACTGTCCTCCAGCAGATAACCTCGTCGTAGACCATCAGGTCTTCTGTTATCTGGCTCTTCCACGTACTGTCTTCCAGCAGATAACCTCGTCGTAGACCATCAGGTCTTGTGTTATCTGGCTCTTCCACGTACTGTCCTCCAGCAGATAACCTCTTCTTAGACCATCAGGTCTTGTGTTCTCTAGGTTTTCCCATGTACTGTCCTCCTGAAGATAACCTCGTCATAGACCATCAGTTCCTCTGTTATCTATCTTTCTCATGAAGGCCTCCTGGCGAATCCCATGAATAACACCCCAAAGGGCGGGAGTTTCTTTTTGCCAACGAAATCAAGAACGTCGAACCAGAGCTGTGTGTCTTTTGTCACTTCTTGCAGAATAAGGTTACGTAAATCTTTTGAGCACGGCGTCACAACATTGGGGTATGATGGCACGTCATATAGACACACTAAGGGATAAGGTTTAAAGGCCAGGCCATCATACCTTGGGTGGCGTACCGTCGTTGCTCAAGGTCCGTGCCGTCGTTGCTCAAGGTCCGTGCCGTCTTTGCTCAAGGTCCGTGCCGTCGTTGCTCAAGGTCCGTGCCGTCGGTGCTCAAGGTCCGTGCCGTCTTTGCTCAAGGTCCGTGCCGTCGTTGCTCAAGGTCCGTGCCGTCGTGCTCAAGGTCCTTGCCGTCGTGCCCCGCATGGTATTGTCAGATATTCAGTAGCTCTTCTGTGGCTAATGAAGATTGAGGATAATCTTCGATTAACATTAACGTGAAGATCATAATCATTAACAGACAGATGACTAGATCGAGAGGTGTGTGTGTGTGTGTGTGTGTGTGTGTGTGTGTGTGTGTGTGTGTGTGGACGGTAAGAAAAAGGGAGGAAGTGGCTTGACCATAGGATGGCGCCGTTGGCGTGCCATGGTGGTGAAGATATCCAGGGCGCCACGAACGATGGCTCGCGTGCTCACACCTCCTCTACCTCACCTCACTGCTGACTCTTCCACCTCCTGCCTTCCCATATATTGTCCAACCTCCTCCTCCTCTTCCTCCCCCTCTTCTTCCGTCCCATTCCATCTACCTACCTACCTTCTCCCCAGTTCCACCCCTATTACTTCAGTTCCCCATTCCTCTATTTCCTCTCCCCAGTTCCCGGTCCACCACTTCCTCTCCCATACCCACTCTACTTCCCCAGATCTGTTCCTGTTCTTCCAGTACCTTTCCCAGTTCATACACCACCATCATTTACGCCCCCATTCCATGACCATCCTCACCCTCATCCATCCCATTAACCACCACCACCCACCACCCTTTCTCACCCAACCTATTAACCATCTCCCCCTCACTCGTCACTAGTCTCCCCCACCTTAAACGCGCCACCATCACCGCCCCCGCCACAAGCACCCCCGCCCTGTCCTCCTTCGGATTATCTCCAAGACTTCGTCAATCGATGGTCATCAACGTGAGTGGTTCTTGGCTCAGCCTCTGGCACGGTCCGCAGGGGAAGGGGGCTATCGCTCCTGTATCATTGTGACTCCCTCGCTGTAACCGAGTACAGGGATAAGTTAAATATGTGACCCCTCGATCCCTGTTAGCTTCCAGGCTCCGACCCACCCACCAAGAAGTGAGATCTTTCGTATATTACATCTTCAGACAGAGGGACAGTAGTTGGATACTGAGGAACACACACAGAGAGGTCATGCTGAGGTTGTCTGAGGTCAGTCTTGGGTTGTGGTGGGGGTTAGGTAGGTCCTCCTTGACCTAGCTTGTCAACCTGAAGTCACGTCTGCAAATACCTACCACAGATGAGATCCGTCATGGCCTTTCCACATTTTTTTTAGACGCGATAAGTCGATGACGGATCTGATCTGCTGTGGGGCTGCCTCATGCCCCCACGTCCCCTACCCGATCCACATCTGCCACCCTGTCATCTAAAAACTCATTCAACGTTCCTTTAAACTTTTCATTCTATCTCCTCATCATCTCTTCTTTGTCTGTTACCTCTTGCCCATCTCTTCCCCTCACTGATGCTCCTATTTTTCCTCTATTGTGATCCTTACATTATTCTCCTCCTTCCAAAACATTTTATTTTTACTTTCCATGAAGTTTCTCGATGCTCTCTTACCCCGTCTCTTACTTGCCCTCTTTTTCCACCCCTGCACTTCCTCTTGTACATTTCCCAATCACTCGCACTCCTTCCATACAGGAAAAGCCCATACAACACGTGTGTGGGGGTCATCATACACACGTAGATTCCTCTCCCAACTTTGGTCATTCCTTCGTACATGCATCAGTAAGACGGTTGGTTGTATAATCCCTTGAGGAACTGCCTGGATCTACAGGGGTTGATGTAACGTCTTCGAAATATCCTCCACAGAATGGAAGTCACTTATACCTGGGGAAGGGGGAGGTCTCAGGCTTCTTTTTCCCTTAAGTAGGGAATCTCTTCCCTAATCCCATATTGGGGACACCTGGGTAAACACGGACGAAGGGAGAGATAATGGTCTCTAGAGGGAGGAGGGGATGTGTGGTATGGACGACAGGCGACGGGGTTGGAGACGACTGCGGGAGGCCAGGACGCACCATGATAGGGTCGGTTGCCTTCGTTTCCCCATTGTCATGTCAGCTTAGAAAGTGTGTGTGTGTCTGTGTCTGTGTGTAAAGTTAACCATTAGATATCTTTAAGAGACAGATTTGCTTCGATTCTTGCCTCGGATGAACTAAATTCCCCGAAGCAACAGTTTGACTGACACGATCACCGCACAGAACGGTATATATATGTCATCGCTCGCTGCCGAAGTGGTCGCTGGGCTTTGTTTTCCTGTTCAACGAGAGTGGAGAAGCCCGCCCCGGCAGAAGTAATGAGGGACGAGGGTTTGAAGTGCGCGGTGTGACACAGCTTAGGGTAGGGACGTTCCTTCGTCTCGCTCGAGTAAAATCCCACCACCAAGTCCTGTTCTGCTGGTGATGGCCGTGAGGACAATGTCTCCCTCCCCTCCTCAAGTTCTCTGAATGTCTCACGTGTCCACTCCAGTCTTGCTTTGTGTTCATGGAACCCTGGGAGTAATTACGAGGCGCCGCCATTTCTTTCCTCACCACACACGCCGACCAGAGAGAGAGAGAGAGAGAGAGAGAGAGAGAGAGAGAGAGAGAGAGAGAGAGAGAGAGAGAGGATCCAGTAGCATTCTCGACTGCTCCACACGGAATGGTACTGAAACCTTTTGCCAGTCGGAGGTTCAGATGTCTCGTGAGCTAAGACAAGTGGAGGTGTCTGTGTAAGAAATGTGTGACCCGATGGAGTAATGATGAGAGTGTGTTGATGAATTACCAGCCGCGCTCGGCTCTTGTGAGAGGAAAACGGGCATGACCCCGCTTTTGCTGAGAGTACCTGGGGGAGGTGAGGGGGAGGGGGGGAGGTATGGAGAGAGAGCAGCAGGCATACACGATAAGAGAGCGATAAGAGATAAGAGAGATGGCGGGTGCGTATGAGGCCGAAGAGGCGTCGTAAGTGGCTGGAAAGTGCGCGATAAAATCGGCTGTTGGATTTGTACCCCAGAATGGAGGGCGACGACGACACGACAGCTGGACGACGTGACGACAGCGGCTGTAGAACGTACTGTGTACCACAGGACGCGGCCTGACGTCGTAGAATACCTGGAGAATGCGACGCATCGTACAGCGAGTGTCCATCCATAAGAACATGTGTTCGTATATCCAGACGTGAAAGTTAACGTTAGACGGACCTGCTGATTGAAGAAGCAAACGTTAGGGCGAACACCCAAGTGAATGACCACGTCATACAAACGTTCGCACGAACGCGTGTGCCTTTAATCACACACACACACACACACACACACACACACACACACACACACACACACAGGCAACGGTAAAACATGGAAAGGTTTGACTCACTGTACCATTGATGATGCGTTAGATATATATACGTCAGCAGTGACGTCTTCTCCACAGACGCAAATAGAATCGATATGACAACGTATGCTGATAATGACGCGAGAGCGAATATAGTTACGTGGAGAGCTTTGCACACGCCATGATATGGAGGTGCTTGGAATGACATTTGACACCTGTTTAGTCTTTGGAAAGATATTTGGCACCTGTTCAGGGTTTGGAGGGACATCTGACAAGTGCCTGGGGTGTTGGAATTTCACCTGATGAGTATTTTGGGGTTTGGAATGACATTTAGCACCAATGACACGAGGGAAAGGAGAGGACCCATCGGAAGAAGTTAGAGGTGGTAGACGAGGGAAATTTTCGTGTCTTTGTGTGGCAGTGACCAGAGGAAAGTTAATGTCAAGGTTACTTCATAACAGCGTGTATGACCGCGAGGGGTTAAGGCTATAGTCTAAGTAGGGTTGAGTTTTTGATGAGGATGTTGAGGGGGTGAAGTAATGGTATCCGTGTAATAGGGTGGTGGTGTTAATAGGTTCGTTGCGATTGTCCTCGTTGTTCATTTCGACCGATTTGATAGTACATTATCGGTAAGCAATTACGTTGATTGATTTATGTGATGTAATCAGTAACCAATTACGTTGGTTGATTTGTGTGATGTAATCAGTACCAATTACGTTGGTTGATTTATTTGGTGTTTTGATTCATGTGGTGATTAGTATTTGTTATTGATGTAAATAATGAGTAACCTCTTGAGCACAGAAGCACGACCACTGAGCACGACCGTAAGACCCTTGAGCACGACGGTCGGACCCTTGAGCACGACAGCACGACCCTTGGTTATGGTGCTCTGGCTTTGAAGGTCAAGCAAAAAAGAAAAAAAAATAAGACCATACCCAAAGGTCGTACCGTCACGCTCAAGGGTCGTACCGTCGCGCTCAGGGGTCGTACCGTCGCACTCAAGGGTCGTACCGTCGCGCTCAGGGGTCGTACCGTCGCACTCAAGGATCGGACCGTCGCGCTCAAGGGTCGTACTGTCGCGCTCAAGGGTCGGACCGTCGCGCTCAAGGGTCGCACCGTCGCACTCAAGGGTCGGACCGTCGCGCTCAGGGGTCGTACCGTTGCACTCAAGGGTAGTTTCGTCGCGTTTGAAAATTTAATAACGTCGCTTTCAAGAGGGTTTAAAGAGTGTGATTTCAAAAAAGGCTTGTTATCTACGGTGGAACCGATACATAGAGTACAGCAGCTTACAGAAGGATCCAATAATGGCACCCCAGTGTGTGTGTGTGTGTGTGTGTGTGTGTGTGTGTGTGTGTGTGTGTGTGTGTGTGTGCTGCAGGCGTCATAAACAGGCCGTTACATACGACTTATTATTGTATACACCAACTCAGTAAAGCTACAGTCCACCCACAGTATGTGACATACACCCACACACACATGTATACTATGATACACACACATGTGTATAGTATGTAGAAATACGTGAATACATGTTAAGTATACACTGATTATCGCCCATGAGAGAGAGAGAGAGAGAGAGAGAGAGAGAGAGAGAGAGAGAGAGAGAGAGAGAGAGAGAGAGAGAGAGAGAGATGGGGAAATAGAAATTGCAGTCATGTGGGCACCACATGTAGGTAATCGACAAGGTGGGGGGCAGGGGGGGTGGAGGGGCGGAAGGGGAAAGAACCCCCACTAATTACCCGTCATGAAAAGGGGTCATGAAAATGCCATGCGAGTGTCGTTAAGCCACGGTACGTCTAACGTGCCCGTAATTAATCAAGGTGAATGATTTGATTACTCTAGAGTAACGTATATATAGATAGATGTATATTTTTTTTCATGCGTGTGTCTCGTTTTCTTCTACTGCATCGTTCCAATTGCCTGAGGGATATTTTTTTTTTTTTCAGAGAGGAAGACGTAGGCCATGATGTATTTTTGAGAAGTATATCCATTGTAGGGATAATGTCTCTACAGATGCCTGCGGTTTGTGATCTGAATTGCCTTTTGGTATTTCCCAGGTATCATCATTGCCTTTCAACTACCCTTTCGACGTATATACCCGTGCTGAGGGTCGTTAGAGCATTTCCTGCACAGTTTTGAAGTTGATTGGCATAGGTACATATTCCGATACGTATCAGGTAATTTTTTTTTTTGATTGGTTGTATCTGAATATTAATGCTGTCTGTGCCCCCCAAACACTTGCTGTGTTCACGATTGAGGTGGTTATTTTTTTTCATTCATAAAACGGATCCTTTTAAGATGATTTTTAAGACGTCACCTGCGAGGGGTAGGTTTACGACGTGTTGCGGTTTAGTGTGCGTAGGAGGTGAATCAGCTGCTGTTTGCAGATGAGACGGTTCTGGTAGCAGACGCCAGAGCGAGGATTCACAAACTGGGGAAAACTCCGCTAACTTGGGACAGAGTTTTGGGAGAGGGTTATGTGAAGGGAAAAAAGAAAGTTGAGAATAAACGTGAGGAAAAGTAGGATAAGTGACGTGCAGCGCAAGGGAGGTGGGACGTGAGACAGGCCGGCTCCGGGGCGAGTTTGAGAGGCGAGGCCCCTGTGGGATGTGGAGTGCTTTAGGCACTTAGGAGTGGACGTGGCGCTGGACGGAACCGCGAGAGTACACGTGAGTTATAGAGAGGTGAAGGAGGAGGGAGGGAGGGAAGCTAAGGTCTCAGGTGCGTTGTGGAGCGAGTGTGGTGAAAATACTCTCAGTTATATGAAGTGGATACGTTATCGGTAAGAAAAATTCAGTGGGGGGAAATTTAAGTTTAGATGGAACGTGGAATACATTGGACGTCGTGAAACCCAACGTGAAGGGGGGTGTAATGGTATGGGGGGGGGGGGACTCGGGTCAAATGCCCCCATGAAAACCCGATCAGTTAACTTGTTGAGGACGAACTCACGACCCTTGGGTATAATGGCCTGACCTTTGACATTGACCCCTTGAGGATGGGGTCAAGTGAAAAATTAGGCCATCATGCACAAGGGACCTCCCGTCGTAGTCCAAGGGTCTTTGACAGTCTGGTCCGAGGGTCGTGCGTACCATCGTTACCCAGGGTCGTACCATCGTTACCCAGGGTCGTACCATCATAATCAAGGGGTCGTACCGCCCTGTTGAAGTGGTTTTAAGGCCAGACAGAGGGGGAGAGGGGTGCGCGTACACGGGAGGGAGGTGGCGGTGTGGAGGAAGGGAGGGGGTAAAAAAAAAAAGAAGGGGAGGGGGAGGTAAAAATTCTGGTGGTGACTCAATAATGTTGAAGGTAATGGAAAAATCTTGTTCATCTAACAGCTGCCTCTTGTTGCCTCCTGCTGGGGGGGTTGGGTGGAGGGAGAGAGAGACGGGGCGGTGGTGGGGCGGGAAAACATTGACCACATCCTCACGCATTGGGGACATGACTTGTTAGATTACTCCGGAGGGAGAAAGGAAGGCAGAGGGCGCGCCGCCGCTGCTGCTGCCGCTGCCGCTGCCACGCCACCGCCGCCCGTTTATCGTGCAGAGGGTGTGACGACAAGACGTAAATATTCCGACTGCTTTATCTCTTCTCACCTTCCTCCTCCCTCCCACCCCCATGGCCTTCACACGGTTCGTCGAGGAGGCGAGGGAGGGAGGAAGGTGGGTGTGGGGACTCGCTTGTTCACTGGGCGCTTGGATGCAGACAAGACAGACCCCGGAGACTCTCTCTCTCTCTCTCTCTCTCTCTCTCTCTCTCTCTCTCTCTCTCTCTCTCTCTCTCTCTCTCTCTCTCTCTCTCTCCCCCCCCCCCCTCTCTCTCTCTCTCTCTCTCTCTCTCTCTCTCTCTCTCTCTCTCTCTCTCTCTCTCTCTCTCTCTCTCTCCAGGTGATACGCAAACGATAAAGCAAAGTAGTTGCGAAAATTACACACACACACACACACACACGCACACACACACACACACACACACATATGTATATATATATATATATATATATATATATATATATATAGAGAGAGAGAGAGAGAGAGAGAGAGAGAGAGAGAGAGAGAGAGAGAGGTTGACTCGCTTTTTGACGCGGGTATGACACTGATAGATGGTCAGACATGTAAATGAACATTGGTCATAAATTATACCCTGAGGCTCGATTGTCTTTTTTATTATAATATTTTTTCTAACATTAATCTTATCGGTTGTCACTTATAATGTTATCGGTTGTTACTTACGATGTTATCGGTTGTTACTTATGATGTTATCGGTTGTCACTTATAATGTTATCGGTTGTTACTTATGATGTTATCGGTTGTTACTTATGATGTTATCGATTGTTACTTACGATGTTATCGGTTGTTACTTATGATATTATCGGTTGTTACTTATGATGTTATCTTTTGTTACTTATAATGTTATCGGTTACTTATAAAAGCCAGGATCGACTACTTTGACCTGACTCCGTAACGAGAATCAGACGAGCGATACGAGTGTAGAACACGTGTGGTTTGTCTCGGGTCAAGAATACCTTTTTCTTCTCCTCACGTCCAGTGAGCCGTTGTTCCCCCAAGGTCGATATTCCCATTGGAAGTAAGTGCTTGTACTGATCGTACAGCAGTGCACGGGATAGGTCGATATTCCCATTGGAAGTAAGAGATTATATTGATCTTACAGCAGTGCACGGGATACCCTAAGGTCGATATTCCCATTGGAAGTAAGTGCTTGTATTGATCTTACAGCAGTGCACGGGATACCCTAAGGTCGATATTCCCATTGGAAGTAAGTGATTGTATTGATCTTACAGCAGTGCACGGGATGCCCTAGACCTAGTCTTTATCTGCACGATCCTCGAACTTTGACCTCTAAGCACGACGATACGACGATATACCTTTACTGAGGCAGTAATGACCCCTGACCTTTTTCTTCTTTAGAACTGACCTTTAAGGATTAGGCCCAAGGCTGTGCCTTCATTCCCAAAGTGTCTTGTAATAATGGTCGTGTCATCGTGCTCAAGGGTCGTACAGTACCGTCGTACTTGATCAAGGGTCGTACCGTACCGTCTTACTTGATCAAGGGTCGTACCGTCGAGCGCAAGGGAGGGAGGGGAAGGGGGGGGGGGAAGAGGGTCGGGTTCAGAGGGGTGTCTTTTGGACGACAGGTCAATGAGGTGACCTCGCCTCAGGTCGCAGGACGCTGCTGGGTGAGGCTGCCGTGCGAGGCAGTCTGGCGAGGCATGTCATCCATTGGTCGTCCTGTTCCTCTCCCGCTGGTGGGTGTGTGTGTATGTGTGTGTGTGTGTGTGTGTGTGTGTGTGTGTGTGTGTGTGTGTGTGGTGTGGGGTCGGTGCCTTGCTGGGAAGCCTACAAATTACCATGTACCTGACGTTTCTAGATTTGTAATATCTATCTTATCTGTCTGTCTGTCTATCTGTCTGTCTATCTATCTATCTATCTATCTATCTATCTATCTATGTCTTTCTCTCTAGCTATCTTTATCTATGTGTCTTTGTTTATCTATATATCTGTCTATCTATCTATCGTATATTTCTATGTCTATCTATCTATATATTTCTATCTGTCTATCTGTCCTTACGTCTGTCTAATCCATCGACGAGAGTTCCATAACCCGTCGACGCTGTTTAGTGAACAGGAGGAGAATGATGGAGAGGTGAAGGGTGTGGCCCGTCATGTCTTCTGCTTTCCTTCCCAGGGTATTAATACCACTGGCAAATAGTGTGTCGCCTCTCATCATGGTGTAAGGGCTCAGACGCAAACCCAGGCACACGTCCGGCTCTGCAAACCATAATTCCTTCTACAACCTCGAGACGCCGGAGGGGTATAACACTTAACAACTACTTATAAACAACCATCTCAGCGTAGTTCGATTACTGGT
>NC_092273.1:6183424-6285924 GCF_036320965.1 Panulirus ornatus
AGAGATTAGTGATAAGTGGTCGTGATAAGTGGTGATGAGTTCTTAACAAGTGTGTTTACCGAACGACTCAGGAAATGTATTGAACGTCGTGTTGTTTTGGTTTGTTTTTTTTTCTTCCCCCCCTAGTGTGTGTTTCACGTGTTCATATGTGTGTGTCCTTCTGTCCATAATTTCCCCACCCTTTTGTTAGTCAATGTATCCTCCCTTGCCACTTCCCAAGCCATGTTACTCACCTGTATCCTCCCTTGCCACTTCCCAAACCGTGTTATTCACCTGTATCCTCCCATGCCACTTCCCAAGCCGTGTTACTCACCTGTATCCTCCCTTGCCACTTCCCCAGCCCTGTTCCTCACCCTGTATCCTCGCCTACCACATTTCCCCACCGTGTTACTCACCCTGTATCCTCTTGTCACATAACCCCACCGTGTTCCTCACCTTGTATCCTCCCCTACCGCTCCCCTAATGTCTCCGGTTCCCTAGTATAAACCCTGCCACCGCAGCAGCTTCAGTGTAGCCCTTGACACAGTGAGAGGCGACAGCTCAATAAAAAATATAAAAAAAAAAAAACTTGACAGGAGCGCAAGCGGTGCCCGCAGCCAGCCGCCACTGCCACCGGCGCGAGCCAAGCCTGTGCAGTTTGCTGTGTGTGTGTGTGTGTGTGTGTGTGTGTGTGTGTGTGTGTAGGGGGGGGGATCATCACCCACCTCAGCCACACCCTCCATCCATCTCATGCACTTCTCCGGTGGAGAGGGAACGTCCAGCATCCACTGACACTCCCAGGGACTCGGTGAACCTGAATGACAACCTCCCCACACACACACACACATGTATATCACAACTCCACTGTTGTGTTGACTCGTTGTTTTCTGTTATGTTTCCTTTTGGTTATTTGTAGCCATTGTTTCCTCACTGTAGAGTTTCGCCCTCGTGGTTATTCAGTTGGCTTCCTTTGATTTTTTTTTTACCTTGTTATTGTGTTAATTACAGTCGACGAATGTCGTGATCTTGCTTAGTTCATGATGTTAATTTTCTTGAACGTGGTATTGTGTTATTATCCTGTTTCATCCCCTCAGTTAAGTACGTAGTGTTGTATATATATAGTAAACCAGTGTTTTTTTGTTTGTTTTTTTCAATTTTGATTTAATGATACAGGTAGGAGTTCGTAACTAATTACTCCGCTTGATTAATATTACCATTTTCTCTGGTGGGCGAGGTTAAAGACGGAAGGTTCCCCCCTCACCCCCCTACTTACATACATGTCTAGTCTGGTGTGGGGTAGAGAAACCCTCTCTGTGTTGAACCCAGCTGAGTGTGAGGGAACAGCAACGCTAATTGATCTGCCGCAGGGCAGAATGAAGGTAATGAGCTCATTGCCGTAGAAAGTTAGCGGAGGAAAGTGGAATCCACCGCGCGTCACGGTGAGCGCGCTGCCTCTAAGGCTTTACTCCACCGCCTAGAATTGTGTTCGGCGGGAACCCTCACCCAGGTTTGAAAGGACTGGGGGTTTAAGTTCCGAGTGATGCGTATCTTAGACGAACATCCCATCCTCCTGTTTAGCAACCTAGCGTCAGATAAATGAGGTAGTGTGTGTGTGTGTGTGCGTATCATGATGGAAATGAATCACCCAGGCGTAATAGAAGACTCTTAGCGTTGCTGAGAGGGGGGGGAAAAAATATAAGCACAAACCACAATTGATCGCTCACCTACACGCAGCGCTACTGAACCATCCGTTGGCTTACCAGTATTGCAAGGCGTCCGAAACCCTGCGACGTCACATCCCCCCCATAATATAAAACAGTGGGGATTGCTCACGCTGCCTGCCTTCCTACGTACCTGCATGGCCCAGGTGCCACATGCAGCCGCTGCAGAACCGTAACTATGTCCTGTCCGGGAGCCGAGGACCGTACAGCCACGCCATGGGAGTGTGAGGAGGCGTGTAGCGAAGGTTGTGGAGCCGGCGTCGTGGTGTTGCCCGAGCTGTACAATGCCTAGCGTTATCCTGGCACCCTTACCCACCGTGGAAGCATCCATGATAAGGTGAGGATCTCTCTCTCTCTCTCTCTCTCTCTCTCTCTCTCTCTCTCTCTCTCTCTCTCTCTCTCTCTCTCTCTCTCTCTCTCTCTTGCAAGTCCGCTTGTGCCCCGTGACCTCCTCGATGTTGATGTAGATGATGTTGATGTTGTTCGTGGTGATGTCGCCCCCCCCCCACCCCTCTCTCCCTCTCTCTCTCTCTCTCTCTCTCTCTCTCTCTCCCTCTCTCTCTCTCTCTCTCTCGTACGATGACTGAAGTTCGCCCTCATGCACCGTGACTTCGATGTGGGTGGTGATGTTATTCGTGGCGGAGATGTTGCCGGCGTATGAGGCTGGCCTTGCTCCACACCTTCGGTGTTTTAAATGTTGGTTACGTCCGTGGCGATGTTGTGCTCAGAGATTACCGCTGGCTTGTGCGCTTGTAACTTCGATGTTCGTGTGGATTACGGCGACGTGTGAAGGGTGTTGATGCGCCATGCTTAGCGTCGATGTTGTAGGTGATGTTGTTGCTGCTGTGTTGTTTTGATGTGCAGGCTGAGTATGGCACGTTCAGTGTACTGATGTCGCTTCCTTAAATGAATGGTCTCTTTTCACTAAAGCATCTTCATGTTTTCTTTTGCTTGTGCCACGCAGTGTTCAACCCCCCCAAAAAAAAACGTAAATACAAAAGCATGTTCAAAGCCACAACAATCATTTCGAGAGAGACTGCTTAAGTGGGAGGCTTGGAAAGAGTTGCATCATCGGGGAGGGGAATAAGAAACACAAACTAGTGTTTCGTTGAATGTTTAATGTTTCAGTTATGTCGTAAGGGACCTGACTGTTTTGCTTTTGTGTTCCGTCACTGCTTTTCACGTCTTTATGTGTTTCTGTTATGCTGTTAGTTGAGAAAAGCTTCTGTGAATCAGAAGTTCTCGTTCTCGAAGAATTGGTCCGTGTTTCATCATATATTCTATGCTTATAGGTACGTGATTCATGTGGTTTTTTGTTATTGATGTCAGAAATCGTATAGATTACTGGATTATTATTATTGGTTTTCTATCTTGGAATAGATTGAGGCAGTTATCTTGTGTATCTTTTTGTTTCATTATTATTTGGACGTTGAAGACCATGGGGGGATCTGAAACAGTTCAGAGATTAACGTCATTTTTTGACACTGTATGGGAAGTGTACGGGACAGTATGCCTAGGTTGGGAGAAGAGATACAGCACGGTGGAATGAAGATTTCAAAAAGTCTATGGAGGAGAGTAAAGGATAAGATAAAGGAAGCCCAAATACGTGACCAAAAAGTATTAATGAATGGAGGGTAATGTGTGTAGAACATGAAACCCAGAATGGAGGATATAAAAGGTTGGTACGTAATGCTAGAATAAAAGCAAGTTAAGGATCTTGTATGAAAAACGAATGAGTATTTGAGAGAAAAGGAAAGCTATCCTGGAAGGAGATGAATAAAGGATAGACGAGAAGTGTGTGTAAGAATTAATGATATATTGGACAAATATTTGAGAATTGTCCCAACAGAGGATGAGGTTTGTAAGAGAATATTTTTAAAGCATTGGTTTGATATGATGGTGGACGGGACATTTCACTTGCTGCAATAGAGGTAAGTAGACAGACAGACAGCAATAAAGATATAGGAGAAGAAATAGGAACATTAATAAAGCTACTGAATGATAAAGGATGCAGATTAAATGGTGTGAGCTGGTTGTAGCTTGGATCAGAAAGAGTGTGTGGAAGCAGGAGAAAAGGTGTTCAGTTACCTGATGATTGAAGGAAAGCTCTTAAGATGTTCCACACTGTTTGAAGAAGAGTAAAAATTCGTCACGGGAACTATAGAGAGATCACCCTTCTTAGCAGAGCTGGTAGTGTTCTCATTTAAGTCTTTCTAACCTGGCGAGAAGGTTGCTCTGTAAGTCTTGAGTAGCATAGTTGGCAATGGACACATTAAGTCTTCATTGCCAGCATAGATAGATAGATATTCAACATCTGTCTTAGGCCTGGTGTGTAGGCACATAAACAAAAAAGACATGGCACACACATACAATGTTAAGAAACGGGGCAACACGAGTGTGACAGTCTTCCCCCGTAACACACACACACACACACACACACACACACACACACACACACACACACACACACACACACACACACACACACACACACACAAGCAGTGATAAAATAATTTAAGCTGAATGTTTGCTAGTGTGTGTGGTATGTGCCGAGCATGGTGGAGTAAGTTACCCGGACCCAGCCAGAGGTATACACACACGTGGCATGATAACATGCGAAGACCAGGCTTTCCCAGAGAGACCCACATTCGAAACCCGTCACGCACACGGCTTGCGACGATGTCCGTCCGTGTGGTGTAAACACACCCACACACACACACACACACACACACACACACACACTGCAGTTCATGTTCCTTGAATCAAAACATGAGAGCGGTTCATCAGTCTGTGTTCAGTTTAGGATACCGAAGGAATCTCGCTTCGCTTAGGGAATTCAGCGATATTAATCGAGCAATACACGATATGAAAGAGTTAAGCCTGTAATCAAAGCTTAGATATTGAGTGACTCTTAGCATTTGGGGAAAAAAAGATAGCTCTTCTGCATTCCAATTTCTTAAGAAGAACAAAGGCGATTGAAGTTTATAAGTAACTGAATTGCTTAAAGGAATTATTAGTGTGCTGTGTCTGTTTTATATATTAGTACGATGTTGACCAATTGATATTGCTTGTAAGCAGATGCCAACTGTGTAAGGATAAGAGTATATGACAGCTGGTGCGGTGGGTTGTCCAGACAGTACGTGGTGTTAGAAGTTGCCTGTCTTAAGCATTAACGTGTTTGAATACATACAAAAGAACACTGGATGCTTAAGATTTTTTTTTCGTTCTTTATGTTCTAGCTCACAGGTATTGAGCGTTAGCTGATGATACGCGTCTCAGGTAAGGTGTGGAGCTCTGTTGACGGAGGAGGGAACCCCCAGACCTGTGGATACCGAGATTTCGATATTCCTCAGCGTTGGAGAGAGAGAGAGAGAGAGAGAGAGAGAGAGAGAGAGAGAGAGAGAGAGAGAGAGAGAGGTGCTGTGGGCCACACCTACTTGCGATTACGTCTCGAGTGAAAAGTCACCTTTGCCAAGCCTGTATCTTCGTCAGGTGATGAAGCTGAGTACAGCCTCTTTAGAGGAGTCCACCTTGTCCCTGCTACTGAGTGTAGCGCAGCCTCGAAGCTGTCGTTATATATATATATATATATATATATATATATATATATATATATAGATAGATAGATAGATAGATAGATAGATAGATATAGATAGATAGACGGATACATACAGATAGATAGATAGAGGGATAGACAGATGTGGATATGTTTACATACGTAGTTACTCAACTTTTATATCACCAACATCCAGAACTGATGCCTGGCGTGAAATAAGGCTTCGGTGACGGTGTTTATTCTCGTAAGACGTGAGGGTACAGCAATACAGCACCGCCATTACGCAAAAGCGACAGAACATTGTAAGAACCACTGAAGAGAATACAGAATACAGGCGGCGCAGTTGCCGCGCTCGTTTCACTGAGAGCTGTAAGGATAGTTGATACAGAGTACAGTTGGTGCGGATACACGAGGCCACAGCGTCGGGTATTTTAACTCGTCGCATCATGACACTCGCCAGCTGGGACGGTGAGGCAAGTTCATAAATAACGAAACGGCAATTTGTCCTGTAGTGCGTGACGGTGGGTTGGTGGCCTGCAGTCCTGGACGGGTCCAGGTGCCATGTCGCCCTCCTCCTCCTGGTGTTGGTGGTGCCGCCGTCTTGAGGGAAAGACACTGGAAGTTAAATCGAAGTAGCGACGCGTCCTTGCTCTTCCTCTGTGCATTATTTAGGAATTTCCTTCTGCTCAGATGGCATAGTGTTCTGTACAGTATCAGGATTTTCCGTTTTGAAAAGACATTCTTTTTTTTATTCATTTATGCTTTTTTTTCCGAGAACAGAACGTCTTTTATCATTCCTTTCATCTGTGGCATTTTTCCTTCTATTACTGTTCGTGCGTACATCGCCCTGTCATGTCCCTCCTCACACTCATTGGACTGGTTGGTTACGTGGGCTTTAAGGCTTGTCTGTTCCCAGGGTCATTGTAGCCCTGTATAAGCCTCATAGATCATAACAACCGGGTAGAATGACTTTCAAGATGATTCTCAGACGTTGTACATCTGTGTATTTTGTCAGCCTCCTGTGCCATATACACATAGTGAGAGTGTATGTGGCCTTAGAATCACACATAACAACAGAAGAAGGTGTTAGAGAGATTCTTGCAGTTGGTGGCTACAGTAGCTTCATCTTGATGACCCTAATCTTCATGACCTTTATTGACCCTGGTGGTTGACGAGTAGTGAAGCCTGACCTTTGTCGTCCCACTCGTCCTCCTCCTCCTCCTCCTCTCTCTCTCTTTAGATTCGTCCCGTAGTCACGCTCTTTGCCCGTGAATGCCCGGTACTGTGTTCATATTTCGTTGACCTGTCCACCTCTATTTCATTCCCTGAGTAGGATGACTTGACGCATCGTATTGGAGGGTTTTCATCCTCCATAAGGAGTTGCGAGAGTGGTCGCATTTAAGGACATGGGTCCTGGTACTCAAGGGTCTTAGTCATACTCGAGAGAGATTTTAGTCCATGAATCCTCCCCATTTCCCCTCTCTTCTTGGCTTTCCTTACGCATTTCTTCCTCCTCGTTTGTAAGCCTCCTCCTCCTCCTCCTCTTCCTCCTGCGGGAGTACCCTTCACCAAGGAGGCACTGTAATAAACCACCTCACGTCTTTATCTTTTCCTACCTTCCCTATACCCAATCTCGTCATGCGTTCAGTATAGCTTTGTCCACCACTTGCTTTTCCCTCTTACCTCCTAGTGTGCCGATCATGTCTCAGGCACCTAGTGAAGGAAGTCATTGATGTCATAACTGAAAGAAAAAGGCCCGACGTAACTCAACGTACTTAAACATTTGATTAATCGTGAGCTGAAATGTGACCAAGTTTTATTTCTCTCCACCATAGTGACCCTTCACGCCACCACACATGTTGCAGGAAGTATATATATGTATATATATATATATATATATATATATATATATATATATAGAGAGAGAGAGAGAGAGAGAGAGAGAGTGTGTGTGTGTGAGTGTTTGTGTATGTATGTTCTGTAAGTGTATCAAGTAGAGCTGTGTGACAGTCCGTGCTGGTAAATCGTGTGTGTGCCATTTGCCATTCATCGAGGAAGCAATTATGCCAATAACATGATATGCTATGCTGGAGGTTGGCTCTGGCGAGGACATGAACCCTCTTGTGTTGGAGGTGTGGTCAGCTTAAGAGGTATTGCTGGCATTCATGCTCCTCTGCGTATTTTATGTTGAGTATTCTCACACTGTTCATACTGGGAACGGGCCATGATTTTCATACCGTTGCATGAACCTCGGAATTTGATTGACCGAATTACGAAATGGGTTAGTGGGAAAAGATTACAGGTTGTAAACAGTGACTGACATTCCCTATTTCCTGCACCAGCAGTCTTATGAAAAAAATTTATGAGGGTTCTGCAACGCTCGGGAAGCTAGCCACGTCCAGTGGTCGGGAACCATAGGTATTAATGGGTAATGATGTGTGTGTGTGTGTGTGTGTGTGTGTGTGTGTGTGTATGGTCGTGGCGAGAGTGCAGGGCAACTGAGTAATAGATACCCGGTGTCTTCGGTGGCATGAAGGGGTCTTGAGGTATGATGTTTACACTGTGTTGGGACGGATGGCGCCCAGAGCGTAAACGGAAAAGTATGTCTCTTGTTTGTCTGGAGAGTGTTGCTTTTGATGGGTTTGTGTGTGTGTGTGTGTGTATATATATTTTTTTTTTTTTTTTTTTTTTTTTTTTTTTTTTATACTTTGTCGCTGTCTCCCGCGTTTGCGAGGTAGCGCAAGGAAACAGACGAAAGAAATGGCCCAACCCCCCCCCATACACATGTACATACACACGTCCACACACGCAAATATACATACCTACACAGCTTTCCATGGTTTACCCCAGACGCTTCACATGCCTTGCTTCAATCCACTGACAGCACGTCAACCCCTGTATACCACATGACTCCAATTCACTCTATTTCTTGCCCTCCTTTCACCCTCCTGCATGTTCAGGCCCCGATCACACAAAATCTTTTTCACTCCATCTTTCCACCTCCAATTTGGTCTCCCTCTTCTCCTCGTTCCCTCCACCTCCGACACATATATCCTCTTGGTCAATCTCTCCTCACTCATTCTCTCCATGTGCCCAAACCATTTCAAAACACCCTCTTCTGCTCTCTCGACCACGCTCTTTTTATTTCCACACATCTCTCTTACCCTTACGTTACTTACTCGATCAAACCACCTCACACCACACATTGTCCTCAAACATCTCATTTCCAGCACATCCATCCTCCTGCGCACATCTCTATCCATAGCCCACGCCTCGCAACCATACAGCATTGTTGGAACCACTATTCCCTCAAACATACCCATTTTTGCTTTCCGAGATAATGTTCTCGACTTCCACACATTTTTCAAGGCTCCCAAAATTTTCGCCCCCTCCCCCACCCTATGATCCACTTCCGCTTCCATGGTTCCATCCGCTGACAGATCCACTCCCAGATATCTAAAACACTTCACTTCCTCCAGTTTTTCTCCATTCAAACTCACCTCCCAATTGACTTGACCCTCACCCCTACTGTACCTAATAACCTTGCTCTTATTCACATTTACTCTCAACTTTCTTCTTCCACACACTTTACCAAACTCAGTCACCAGCTTCTGCAGTTTCTCACATGAATCAGCCACCAGCGCTGTATCATCAGCGAACAACAATTGACTCACTTCCCAAGCTCTCTCATCCCCAACAGACTTCATACTTGCCCCTCTTTCCAGGACTCTTGCATTTACCTCCCTTACAACCCCATCCATAAACAAATTAAACAACCATGGAGACATCACACACCCCTGCCGCAAACCTACATTCACTGAGAACCAATCACTTTCCTCTCTTCCTACACGTACACATGCCTTACATCCTCGATAAAAACTTTTCACTGCTTCTAACAACTTGCCTCCCACACCATATATTCTTAATACCTTCCACAGAGCATCTCTATCAACTCTATCATATGCCTTCTCCAGATCCATAAATGCTACATACAAATCCATTTGCTTTTCTAAGTATTTCTCACATACATTCTTCAAAGCAAACACCTGATCCACACATCCTCTACCACTTCTGAAACCGCACTGCTCTTCCCCAATCTGATGCTCTGTACATGCCTTCACCCTCTCAATCAATACCCTCCCATATAATTTACCAGGAATACTCAACAAACTTATACCTCTGTAATTTGAGCACTCACTCTTTTCCCCTTTGCCTTTGTACAATGGCACTATGCACGCATTCCGCCAATCCTCAGGCACCTCACCATGAGTCATACATACATTAAATAACCTTACCAACCAGTCAACAATACAGTCACCCCCTTTCTTAATAAATTCCACTGCAATACCATCCAAACCCGCTGCCTTGCCGGCTTTCATCTTCCGCAAAGCTTTTACTACCTCTTCTCTGTTTACCAAATCATTTTCCCTAACCCTCTCACTTTGCACACCACCTCGACCAAAACACCCTATATCTGCCACTCTGTCATCAGACACATATATATATATATTTCATACTATTCGCCATCTCCCGCGTTAGCGAGGTACCGTTAAGAACAGAGGACTGAGCCTTTGGGGGAAATCCTCACTTGGCCCTTTCTACTTCAGCTCCTCTGCAGTTCCCGCAGCGCCCAGGAAGTCAGCAGCCAAAGACCGGGAAAGTGTGTAGATGTGCGTTTGTCTGTCTCCGCAGGGTAAATGCCAGGACGATTGAGGAGCAAGTTTTTAGTGTGGCAGACACTATTATGGAATTGAAGTCCCCTTGTAACAGTGGACTCGATCCTCCACCAGAGCGAGTGTATGGGAAGAGGAGGAGGGAGTCGAGGAGGATCTGGGCGGCTTGAGGGAAGTGTTTGTTCAGAACCACACGGGCGAAACTCCCTTACCCCCGCCGTTGCTTGTGTACTTAGGTTGATTGGCTGTTGGGTCGTTTGGGAGGGGGGACGAAAGGGAGGCACAGTGGGATGACCGTCAATGTAGTGTTGCCGTTTTCTTTTCCTTCCCCCGTTTTTTTTTTGTATATGTTATTGGCCGAGGTGGATAGATGCCATTTCTTGCTGTGTTGTTTTAAGCTGGATGACGCAGGACGACACTCGCTTATTTTCCTCTTGCACATTGTCTTGGCTACTGCTGTGTGTGTGTGTGTGTGTGTGTGTGTGTGTGTGTGTGTGTGTGTGTGTGTGTGTTTAATATTAATGAATATGATTACTGTAGATGTTTTAGCGGTTGAAGAAATTGGCATTACGCCTCACATATTTGATTGTCTCTCTGACTCGATGTTGTTGATGGACATTGCTATACTACTCTACACATTTGTAGAATAGTAGGCAATAGTGGCAAAATCGTATCTACCATATCTACTTTGTGTACATCTTGAATTCGAGTTGGCCGTTGGGTTTGTCATACAAGGAATACTGAACAATATGGCATTTAAAAATAGAATGTATTGGTTACTTCCACGACCAGTCGGCCTCTGTAGCTCCAATACCACTTTGCCGACTAGATAATTTCATTCACCTCTTGTTTTTAGGAGAAAAAGAAAACACAAGAGTGTTTCAACTCATGCGCGTAAATGTCAAATGAATTTCGCTGAAGGTCCGACGGCTTCGCGGAAGAGTTCGCCCAGCGGTGTCTTGAGGTCTTTGCGAAGTCCAGGCTCTTGAGGTCTTGGCGAGGTCTAGGTTCTTGAGGTCTTGGCGAAGTCCAGGTTCTTGAGGTCTTGGCGAAGTCCAGGTTCTTGAGGTCTTGGCGAAGTCCAGGTTCTTGAGGTCTTGGCGAAGTCCAGGTTCTTGAGGTCTTGGCGAAGTCCAGGTTCTTGAGGTCTTGGCGAAGTCCAGGTTCTTGAGGTCTTGGCGAAGTCCAGTTCTTGAGGTCTTCGCGAAGTCCAGGTTCTTGCAACGGTCAGAACGATCCAGCCTTAACTTACTCCCAGCATAATGGGAGGGAGGGAGAGGTGGTCGTGTAGGTGTGTTCCAGCCTTCGCCCACCTCACCGTAACCCTGAGGTGGTGCGACGCAAGATAAACGACGCCGAAGGTGAATTAAGAGGACGAGATAAATGTAGACTGGACGGTGGCCGGAGAGTCGGCTGAATTCCCACTGTGTAATTAAACAGTGGGATGTTGTGACCGTAGAGTTTATCGAGTGGCGAAAACTCATATTATCTTTTTTATTTTAGAGCTTTAGAATTATATCTTCCATTTACCTTTTTTTTTTTTCGTGCAATGGCAAATAATCCAGCACCACTGGAGATAGGCTTTTCCGCCATGCTGATGTGATAATTACCATTAATTATGTTCTGACACAGCCACATAAACTCCTCATCTATTTGCATCTTTCTCCGCAGTCTCTAATTATCATATCATTATTCCCGGCGATCATGCTTTCTTCGTGTGTGTATTTTAAAAGTCCATCATCGTCTTTGACGCAGTTCAACACGGTTTGAGAACGTGTTCTCGGGCAGTGCAATTTTGGGCTCGTTATGCGAATGAATTGGTCTCGACTGCTTAAACTATATATAGCGATGTGTGTGTTATTATATCGTGGCGGTGTGGTATACTGGAGTGCATCATATACACTTGTATGTGAGGAAACGTAGTATAATCTAAGTATTGTATTTATTGTAGGTGTGATTGTTTTTCTGAATTGTAGGGGCAGGATGATATGTGAACACACACACACACACACACACACACACACACACACACACACACACACACACACACACAGGACATAGTAAATGCAGACATCACACATAACCTTTAAGAAGTTGTATCATAGTAGAGAATATTCAAGAGATGGGACTTCCCGAGTGTATAAAATTCCCTCTCCATTTACTTCAAATAGGTAATGATGTATATATATATATATATATATATATATATATATATATATATATATATATATATATATATATATTATTAGATTTTACGTCTCACGTATGGATAGATTTTTTTTAGATTTGAATGCCGGAAAACGGACGCGACACACAATTTATTACCAATGCCTCTTTCGTCTGCGTAATATAATACGTTATACTGTTATCCTGACAGAAAATACACGAGCCAGAAACGCTTTCAAGATTTTGGTATCAGAATATAAGGTTATTTTATGGATATTTTTCTGCGTTTTTCTTTTTAGAAGAGGCCATTATATACGTCGCGTTCGTAATGTTGCGAAGACTTGTGTCGGCTCACGTAATCTCATGCATACCAAAACAGGAGGGGATGGGTCGGTGATGCAGTGTGCTCCACATCCCCTCCTAGTGTAGTGGTCTCCAGGACAAGGAGGAGGAGGAGGAGGAGGGAGTCTGTGGCCCCTTCACTAAGAGAGAGAGAGAGAGAGAGAGAGAGAGAGAGAGAGAGAGAGAGAGAGAGAGAGAGAGAGAGAGAGACGCTGTGCCATACTTTGTTTTTTGTTTTGTAACATTTCTTTGAGCGCGACGGTACGAACCCCACCTCATGGGTATGTGGCACGTCTCGCTGGCCACTGTGCCCGAGGGGTTGTGCCGATGTCGTGCTCAAGGACCGTAACGCCCTTGCTCGAGGGTCGTAGCTTCGTGCCCAAGAGGTTTAGACATCGCTGGATAGACAGAGGAAAGTGCATTCAGACGGATTGGAACTTGTGCCATCCCCGAAGTTGCCTCACTGTTGCTCGAGATGTGTAGGATCTTAAGTTCGACAAGACAGTTTACTACTGGTATATATATATATATATATATATATATATATATATATATATATATATATATATGTATATGTGTGTGTGTGTGTGTGTGTGTGTCAGTGTATTTTAGAATATTGTATTTGTTACTGTAACACATTTTTACGTAAGGTATTTTATTGGTCCAATAATATTGTATATTGCGTTGTGATGATCAAAATAAAGAGCATTGATGCTGAAAGTCCCCATAGTTTTAGATTAAAGAGACGTGTGTGTCATTAATGTTTTGTTATCCTCTCCTAACTCATTCCTTTCTCATACGTGTATGTTAGGAGGGAAATTAATCTTTGTAACGCTTAGACCAGTCGATAATAGCATTGATAATAGTGATAATAAAGATGAAGATTGTACTAGTGGTAATGATAATAGTAGTGATAAATGAAGCAGTAACAACAACTATGATAAATTTTGTTTCTTTTATTTTCAAGTGAGACTTGTAAACTAATCATGTGTTTCACTTGTCTTTCTTACAGGTAAGTTTCCACATAATTGTGGACAAACTCAGGTGTCTCATCACGGTAGTGAGTATTGTAACACAGTGTTGAGCGTGTTGTGAGCAGAGGCCTTGTGGCCTAAGGTTGTTGTTCGAATTACTCAGAGCCGTTGTTTTCTGCTCCTTTTTTCTTTTATTGTAATAATTTGAATGCATAAACAGAAGAAGGTTTTTGCGAGGGGGTTACCTGTGGAGAACGACTGATGCTTTTGTGTGTGTGTGTGTGTGTGTGTAATTACTCATTTCCACTGTACGCGGATTGAGATCTGCACTGATGGGGGCCCGTCATCTCCTCATAAAACTTTGTGTTGTCATATGAGTGTTCTGAGCTCGTGTGAGCTGTCCATATGAGTGGTGTGATAACTCAGTTGGCAACCCTCCTTCTTCGAGAGTGCTTATGTAAATCCTTTTTTGACAAATTTTTGTTTCGTTATTTTATGTTATTAGCTGCCGTTGCTCCGTCTTTACCTACTTTGAAAGCCTCTTCAAAAACTCGTACGTCATTAAACTGGTTTAAAAAAAATGAAATAGGTTGTGATTAGGTCACCCATTACTCTTCTCTCTTCCCGAGTGGGCGGAGCTATGACCTCAAGCCTTTCCCTGTAACTCAGTTCCATTAATTCTAATCCCTTCTCTGTTGCCTTCCTCTAGACCTTTTTAAAAAGGTTCTCTCTGTGGATCTTTAGTCGCGGTGACCGAACTTGAGAAGCATATTCTAGCTTTGGCCACATGTATGATGTGGTCCGTTCGCTGGATATTGCCTTCGACACGTCTTTGAACGCTGTTCTGTTATTTGCCAGCGGACAGGTTGTCTTAATATTGTTATTCTCTGGTTGTGGGACTCTTGCGATGCGCTTGGGATGTTCGCCAACTCCCACGACCCACTTACATACAGATTACTTACAGAATCCTATAGCGTGTTTCCTGCTGGATGATATTCATAATGAAGCGTTTATTCACTGTGTGTGTGTGTGTGTGTGTGTGTGTGTGTGTGTGTGTGTGTGTGTGTTACGGAGAGTTGAGTTTTACACTCACAATTGCCCCCGTTCCTTAACCTTCTAAATGTATCTCGTTTCTCCGTTCGTATGTGTATCCGCACACACACACACACACACACACACACACACACACACACACACACACACACACACACACACACACCAGCCTAAGCCAGGTACTCATTAATCGACCAACCCTCCCCTCTCTCTCTCTCTCTCTCTCTCTCTCTCTCTCTCTCTCTCTCTCTCTCTCTCTCTCTCTCTCTCTCTCTCATCACCACGGTGCGGTAGGTTTTATTACGTCGTGGTTGATAGAAATGAAAGAACCATGAATCCTTGTCTTCGCTCGCTGCTGGTGTGTGTGTGTGTGTGTGTGTGTGTGTGTGTGTGTGTAGGTGGAGGAGGAGTAGTACGGCTGTGAGCGGGAGGGAACGCACACATTGATTGCTCTGCACACGTCGGCCCTCGTCGCCCGGCAGCAGCTGTTTGTGTGTCGTGTGGTCTGCGCTGGAATGAACGATTTTTGGAAACACATTCAGTTTTTTTTTTCTCTCTCTCTCTCTTAACTTTTGGGGATGATATTATGATCGGCGCTTGAAACATACACACATATACACACTCGTGCACAAATGGACACGAGATAGGATCCGTCAGGGTTCGAGTCCTTGAGGCATCCAATCCTTGGGACCTGGTCGATATATATATATATATATATATATATATATATATATATATATATATATATATATATATATATATATATATATATATATATATAAAGTGTGTGTGTGTGTGTGTGTGTGTGTACCAGGATCTCGGTGCTGGATGTGTTAGTTGCTGGAAGGGAGATAAGGGTACAAGGAAGAATGGTCGAGCAAATACCACTGGGTCTTCCCTCCCGATGGGGGATAGACATGATTGGTGATCCAGTGATAAGAGAGTTTCATTGATAACCCCCCGGCAAGGTGAATGGCCCCAGCTGGTACTCCTACCACCGTGTGTGGTTGTTAAGGTGTTGGAGGGTGAGGGGGGTAGGGTGCGCGGAAGCTCGTGCGCGTCAGGGCACCACCAGGAGGAGGAGGAGGAGGAGGAGTATCGTAACAGCACGATCGTTCTGAGCTTTTTTCCCCTCGGCACGTCGCTGCGGCCCCTTTGGGAGAGCTTGACCTTTCGCCTGACACATTTAAGGTCGGGTCCGAGGTCAGTGCCTGAGGGGACGGGAGGTTAAATGGTCACTTGATTCTGCCTGTGGACAGTCCATTTGTCAGATTATGTGTGTGTGAGAACCCTCACTCACTCCAGGGCGTTTGCAAGCGTAACATACACACACACACACACACACACACAGACACACAGGAGCATGACCACTAATTGGCGCGAACTCAGGTCGAGTGCCTGGCCAGTGCAGTGGCTTTCGTACTCAGCTCACTCGGGTGCCACCGTGTCTGTTTTCACTGCCGTCTGTTTTGGTGGTTCGGTAATTATTGTCTTTCTCTTCTTTTAATGGGAGGGCACGAGACTTCGGCTTCAGCAGCTGGGGGGAAGGTTTGTATAACCCGCGAGTTGTCGAGCTTGAAGCGTTACCATGTTACCAAGGCGTTTAAACTGGACAGAACTTCGCCTCGAGTTTGAGAGGAGTGGTGACCGGCCTTGACACTCAAGTGCCATCAGAGGCAAAGAAGCAGAGGAGGTGGAGAGAGAGAGAGAGAGAGAGAGATCGCGGAGGGAGAACTGGACCTCATCCTCCATCTGGCAAAAAAAGAAAAAAAACACGGCTTGCCATTCCCAGGGGCACCCAGGGAGGACCGACCCCCTCCGCCAGCGACGGGCAGGTTGCCAGAGTTGATCAATATTCTTGGCAGGTACGTACAACACCCCGTCATCTGTGAGACACATCAACGCGGATCCGTGAAGTGGAGAGAGAGAGAGAGACTTAAACCGCCGCAAATTTCGTACCTCTGGCCAGAGATCCGGAATGAGTTCATTTTCGTCGTCCTCGGACCACTCCACGTATTCGATCCTCCGATCGTGGCTGTCGGTGCGCCCCGGGCGGGGATGCACGAGGGGAGACTGGAAACTGAAGTGGTGCTACACCGTGGTGTGTCCGATCGTGTCACATGGGGTCCTTCATCAGCAGCAGAACCGTTACCGTCAAAGAATCTTGAAAAGAATGTTTCCTTGGCTTCGTCACGCTGACGGAGAGGAACGACCACTCCCTGGATCATAAGATTATAGAGCTGGAAGATGACCGGGCTGGAAACGGGAGACACAAGAGGACTTGGCTCTTACGCCGTGGCTGGTGTACGCTCAGGCAGAGCTGCGAAGAGTCTCTCGAATCAAAATCGTAAAAGTCTACAGTCGTGCCATGCAACCACCACTCTCAGAACTTGGCTAGGATGCATGTCGCTCTCAAACTTCCGTCGGTGCAAAATCACTTTCTCTCGGAACTCTTTACAAAATCTGTGCCATCGTTTCTTCTACCTCACGCCGACTGGTTGTCAAAAAGAGAAGAGATCGACCCGGGAAAAGAGAGAGAAAGTGCCCGAGCGTACGTGTGCGCAGGGCGGTGTTGCTGTTGCCTTGATACGGGTAACTGCCGTGGTGGAAGGTTTTGAAGACATCACCTTAGTCCAGGAGGACCATCATGAGGGACGCAGACACACACACACACACACACACACACACACACACACACACACACACACACAGTCGGCCCACTCCAGCAGATCTGACGAAGGCTGTCTCCTTCGTGTTGTCCCTTTCTGCAGTACAGGCATTCGTTGGGCGCCATTCTGTTTCCAGCATCCAGATCTGGAAGAGGTGGATGACGCCCATCGTTTGTTTTCGGAAGCCCTTACGGCCTGGGTCTCAGCGTATGGTCATCGAAGCTCACGGTCTTACCCTCCCAAGTCTTTGAGGAGGGAACGGAAGGAGGTACTTTTGAAGCAAGCTCTGTAGAAGGCAACAGCGCTCAGCAACACTGACGCCTCCACACTGAGCAGAGAGCTAAAAGAAGGAGACAAATGACGAACGAAGAAGCTTCTGACGAAGGCTTTCACCGCGCGAGGAAAAGACGTCAACAACTGGAAATCACTGACCACCTCCGCCAAGAAGTGGAGAGGAGATCAGCACCCCTCCCCCTCAGGAGCGCCCATGGGATAATTTGCTCCACCTCCTCCACCACCTCCGCCAGGATGGAGCCACTCTTAAAGCAAAGTGAATGTTACTCCACTCGACGCTGCAGCTCAGAGGCTTAACCAGTGCTTAACGACAACATCGCCGTCGCTTCTCGAAAGGAAGAGGTGGTCTCTCGCACCCGCCCATCGCCAATTCCCTCGCCGAAAAAGAAAAAGGTGATTCGTCAGGAGAAAAAGGCGTCCGCTCATAGCTGGCCATCGACACCATCAAGCGGGTCGTCAAGTGGCGGGGGTGAGTTATAGGACCCGTTCCCCACACACGTGATGATCTTCTCCAGGACGCCCCTGACGGAGACACTCAGCGGAGCCTCGAGGACGTCCCTGACGGAGACACTCAGCGGAGCCTCGAGGACGCCCCTGACGGAGACACTCAGCGGAGCCTCGAGGACGTCCCTGACGGAGACACTCAGCGGAGCCTCGAGGACGCCCCTGACGGAGACACTCAGCGGAGCCTCGAGGACGTCCCTTACGGAGACACTCAGCGGAGCCTCGAGGACGCCCCTGACGGAGACACTCAGCGGAGCCTCGAGGACGTCCCTGACGGAGACGCTCAGCGGAGCCACATGTCAACGAAGTTTTATCTTCTCGAAAGAGAAAGCTCATCAGATCCAACCAGAGAGCTTGGACGGTGGGGAAGAGAACGGCTCCGTAGACTTCTTGAGTCTTCCGGTGGTGCGAGAACTCGCCAAGGACATCACATTCGACGCAGTGGTTTTCTCAAAACTTGCCGGACTGTATTGTGCCTGTTTTGCCCGTGTCTTGCGTTCCTCAGGTATAACCTTCATCTTCAGCAGCATCTGAACGAACGCAGTGCTCTCCTCTTCTGACTTTTGGTCCGGGTTATTCGCTTTACAGAATTTTGCACTGATTCCCAGTTAGCTTCAACACGGGTCACATTGCTATTCATCTTGCATACATGTTCTTAGAACAATATGTATAACAAGGAGGACATGTGCCTGTGTGTGTTAGTGATCACAAAGAAGGGATTGGGGCTGTAAGTCTGAGAGAGAGAGAGTGTGTTAAGATGAGTTTCAGAGACTTGGCTCTAGCAGAAGTGAGGGGATTGAGGCGATAGTTGGAAGAATTAGAACGGTCTCCTCGTTCCTCACACACCCATATCCACCTGACTACCCCTCCTGTATCCGCTTACTGTACCAAATTAACATCTTAGGGTCCACTGACCCACGTCTCTTCTGCTAAACAGCTCCATGTATATTCGTTCTTCTTTCAAACTTCAGCATATTCATTTTTTTTCTCTCTCGCTCGTACATATCATCGTGTTTACCCAAGCCTGCTCTGTCCTGAACCGGGACGAACATATAACAGTGAATCAGACGTAATTAGAAACACGAAGGCCTCCTCTGATTATGATGTAGCTTAGATAATTACAGTGCAGTCATTTAATGCAAAATCTCAGCATTATCCTCCAGTAGAATTTATACTATGAATACGTTAATTCCATTAATATATATATATATATATATATATATATATATATATATATATATATATATTCAACTTCCAGGAGCTGATGAAACCAGACGTATCATTACATTTCGTTGTCGTAGCCACAATAATTAGGTCAGGGTCAAGCAAGATTCCATGAATGCATGATTAAAGCGAGCCCCGCATGATGCTTCGGGATCAAGGTCATGAACAAAGCAACGGGAATCAGGGGGGGAAAACACGAGAAGGTAATGACAAAAGTCATCATGCAATATATATATATTGGAAAGGATCACAATTTAGCGCGTGATCAAGATATTCCTATGAGTCCACGGGGAAAATGAAACACGAAAAGTTCCCAAGTGCACTTTCGTGTAATAATCACATCATCAGGGGAGACACAAGAGAGAAATATAACAGTCAGTTCATATACATCGAAGAGACGAAGCTAGGACGTCCTATATATATATATATATATATATATATATATATATATATATATATATATATATATATATATATATATATATCTTTCTTTCATACTATTCGCCATTTCCCGCATTAGCAAGGTAGCGTTAAGAACAGAGGACTGGGCCTTTGAGGAAATATCCTCACCTGGCCCCCTTCTCTGTTCCTTCTTATGGAAAATTAAAAAAAAACGAGAGGGGAGGATTTCCAGCCACCCGCTCCCATATATATATATATATATGGTGGCAAAGAGCATCATTTCAGATCTTCAGCTTACGATACCTCTACATGTACGTAACGCAAGGTAATAATAAGGTAGACGACGTGTTCTACGATTGAGTCTGAATGGCCGCGTGAACATTCCTGGCGATTCCTATTGGGAATGAATGAATTAATCTCCCTTGCAGGCGAGACCGTCCGGGTGCCGGAGATTAAGCGTCGAGCACATAACACAACGCCCACAAGTTTAGATCAAGAGGTGGGGGGGGGGGATAACACTGTGTGCTTCCCTGGTCTGCATTGCATCGCAGTGTTGCACCACGGAATCTGCAGTCTGCCTTGTGTACTCTCTCTCTCTCTCTCTCTCTCTCTCTCTCTCTCTCTCTCTCTCTCTCTCTCTCTCTCTCTCTCTCTCTCTCTCTCTCTCTCGTGATCATTTGCCGTTGTGATTTTCTTTGTGTGTGTGTGTGTCTGTGTGTGTGTGTGTGTATTTGTAAGTAGCTTGAAGTGCATTTATAAGAAATTATACGACCTAATATAGCAATTATGATTATTCGCTTGAGTTTGGGTCATGTACATAATAATGTCAAGCACACTATATATATATATATATATATATATATATATATATACATATATATATATATATATATATATAGCTCCATATATATATATATATATATATATATATATATATATATATATATATATATATATATAGCTCCACTCACGAGTGAGTAATTAATCATGATTACATTGCTGTAGATTAACTGAAAGCGTCCATGTTATGATGAGCGACTGCCGTATAACCCATCAGATGACTGTAAATATGGGATCAGACCCGGATCGTACCCAGCGATTGTTATCAATAATTGCATTCTGAATGATACGACCCGACGCCGTAAGACCTGAATTACATCTTTTATAAATTCTTTGTGATTGAGTCACAGTCCCGTTCCATTGGGTTCACTGATTAACGTAATTCAATCAAGAGATTAGCCGACTCATTAATGCATATACGAGGCTTACGGTGCAGAACAAGAATGCCTTCGTATACATGAAAGATTATATTAATCACACACACACTCCAGCCCTGGATAGTCATGGTGACTATGGGTAACGAAGATGAGTCTCATGGTGAATCAAGATCAATTGATGAGGCAATGATGAGTATTTAGGACCAGAGATGAGGAGGTATGTCATGAACCTGAAGAATATTAACGAGTTTCATGAAAATTATGAAGGTCGATGAGAAAATTGATATTGAATATGAGTAATGAAACTCATGATGACTCACGAACTATGACGTGATGGGCGTTGAGTCTGAAGAGTAGAGAGATGAGGGCGTTAATCATGTGTCTGATTAATGACGAGAAGATTAATGGTGAACACGGAGGAATGAGGAAGTTCCTCATGAATCCAAGAAATGAGATTCATAATGAATCAGGAATTATAATCAGACGATCCATGAAGAATCATGAGTAATGATGAGATTCAAGATGAATCTCAGGAATAAGAAGCATGATGAATCATGAATAAGAAGCATGATGAATCATGAATAAGAACCATGATGAATCAGGAATAAGAAGCATGATGAATCAGGAATAAGAACCATGATGAATCATGAATAAGAACCATGATGAATCAGGAATAAGAACCATGATGAATCAGGAATAAGAAGCATGATGAATCATGAATAAGAACCATGATGAATCAGGAATAAGAAGCATGATGAATCAGGAATAAGAACCATGATGAATCATGAATAAGAAGCATGATGAATCAGGAATAAGAAGCATGATGAATCAGGAATAAGAACCATGATGAATCAGGAATAAGAACCATGATGAATCATGAATAAGAACCATGATGAATCAGGAATAAGAACCATGATGAATCATGAATAAGAAGCATGATGAATCATGAATAAGAACCATGATGAATCAGGAATAAGAAGCATGATGAATCAGGAATAAGAACCATGATGAATCATGAATAAGAACCATGATGAATCATGAATAAGAACCATGATGAATCAGGAATAAGAAGCATGATGAATCATGAATAAGAACCATGATGAATCAGGAATAAGAAGCATGATGAATCATGAATAAGAACCATGATGAATCATGAATAAGAACCATGATGAATCATGAATAAGAACCATGATGAATCAGGAATAAGAAGCATGATGAATCAGGAATAAGAACCATGATGAATCAGGAATAAGAACCATGATGAATCATGAATAAGAACCATGATGAATCAGGAATAAGAACCATGATGAATCATGAATAAGAAGCATGATGAATCATGAATAAGAACCATGATGAATCAGGAATAAGAAGCATGATGAATCATGAATAAGAAGCATGATGAATCAGGAATAAGAACCATGATGAATCAGGAATAAGAAGCATGATGAATCAGGAATAAGAACCATGATGAATCAGGAATAAGAACCATGATGAATCATGAATAAGAACCATGATGAATCAGGAATAAGAACCATGATGAATCATGAATAAGAAGCATGATGAATCATGAATAAGAACCATGATGAATCAGGAATAAGAAGCATGATGAATCATGAATAAGAACCATGATGAATCAGGAATAAGAACCATGATGAATCAGGAATAAGAAGCATGATGAATCATGAATAAGAACCATGATGAATCATGAATAAGAAGCATGATGAATCATGAATAAGAACCATGATGAATCATGAATAAGAAGCATGATGAATCATGAATAAGAACCATGATGAATCAGGAATAAGAAGCATGATGAATCAGGAATAAGAACCATGATGAATCAGGAATAAGAACCATGATGAATCATGAATAAGAACCATGATGAATCAGGAATAAGAACCATGATGAATCATGAATAAGAAGCATGATGAATCATGAATAAGAACCATGATGAATCAGGAATAAGAAGCATGATGAATCATGAATAAGAACCATGATGAATCATGAATAAGAACCATGATGAATCATGAATAAGAACCATGATGAATCATGAATAAGAACCATGATGAATCATGAATAAGAAGCATGATGAATCATGAATAAGAACCATGATGAATCAGGAATAAGAAGCATGATGAATCAGGAATAAGAACCATGATGAATCATGAATAAGAACCATGATGAATCATGAATAAGAACCATGATGAATCAGGAATAAGAAGCATGATGAATCATGAATAAGAACCATGATGAATCAGGAATAAGAAGCATGATGAATCATGAATAAGAACCATGATGAATCATGAATAAGAACCATGATGAATCATGAATAAGAACCATGATGAATCATGAATAAGAACCATGATGAATCATGAATAAGAACCATGATGAATCATGAATAAGAACCATGATGAATCATGAATAAGAACCATGATGAATCATGAATAAGAACCATGATGAATCAGGAATAAGAACCATGATGAATCATGAATAAGAACCATGATGAATCATGAATAAGAAGCATGATGAATCATGAATAAGAACCATGATGAATCAGGAATAAGAACCATGATGAATCATGAATAAGAACCATGATGAATCATGAATAAGAAGCATGATGAATCATGAATAAGAACCATGATGAATCATGAATAAGAACCATGATGAATCATGAATAAGAACCATGATGAATCATGAATAAGAAGCATGATGAATCATGAATAAGAACCATGATGAATCAGGAATAAGAACCATGATGAATCATGAATAAGAACCATGATGAATCATGAATAAGAACCATGATGAATCATGAATAAGAAGCATGATGAATCATGAATAAGAACCATGATGAATCAGGAATAAGAAGCATGATGAATCATGAATAAGAACCATGATGAATCATGAATAAGAACCATGATGAATCATGAATAAGAAGCATGATGAATCATGAATAAGAACCATGATGAATCAGGAATAAGAAGCATGATGAATCATGAATAAGAACCATGATGAATCAGGAATAAGAAGCATGATGAATCATGAATAAGAACCATGATGAATCAGGAATAAGAAGCATGATGAATCATGAATAAGAACCATGATGAATCATGAATAAGAACCATGATGAATCATGAATAAGAACCATGATGAATCATGAATAAGAACCATGATGAATCATGAATAAGAACCATGATGAATCATGAATAAGAACCATGATGAATCATGAATAAGAACCATGATGAATCATGAATAAGAACCATGATGAATCATGAATAAGAAGCATGATGAATCATGAATAAGAACCATGATGAATCAGGAATAAGAAGCATGATGAATCAGGAATAAGAACCATGATGAATCATGAATAAGAACCATGATGAATCAGGAATAAGAAGCATGATGAATCATGAATAAGAACCATGATGAATCATGAATAAGAACCATGATGAATCAGGAATAAGAACCATGATGAATCATGAATAAGAACCATGATGAATCAGGAATAAGAACCATGATGAATCATGAATAAGAACCATGATGAATCAGGAATAAGAACCATGATGAATCAGGAATAAGAACCATGATGAATCAGGAATTATGATGAGTCTCACGGAGAATTTTGAGAGGAAAAGGATTCACGATGAGTCAGGAGTGATAATGACAAGACCAGGATGAGTCTGAGGAATGAGATTGGCGATGAATGTTGAGTAGGGATGAGTGTGAAGGTGTTGGCGTGGCGGGCGTGGGAGAGGAACGCCAGGAGGGAGGCGCGGACTTTACGAAGGCGCAGGCGTGTGTTTGCCGCCCCGCTTCGCTCCCGGTGACGCCCCGTGCGGGCGTCAAATGCAAATACTCTCTCTCTCTCTCTCTCTCTCTCTCTCTCTCTCTCTCTCTCTCTCTCTCTCTCTCTAGGGGTACAAAGAACTAATGAGAGAGAGAGAGAGAGAGAGAGAGAGAGAGAGAGAGAGAGAGAGAGAGAGAGAGAGAGACTCATGAGTATCACGAAAAGAAAAAAAGAACCCCAAATTACCATGCTCATGTGTAAACAAAGGAAGGTAAATGAGATTAGACCATTTAGAGCGGGTGTGTGTGTGTGTGTGTGTGTGATCAGTACTGATTGCTCTTCATAGAAATGGAGGGGAAAATGCCATCAGTGAGATACGCATATGGTTAATTTCGTCGATAATACAGTCTCATATGTAGTAACAACTGAAATATGATGTGCAACCTTAGCAGTGGATGAAGTTGGAGAGAGAGAGAGAGAGAGAGAGAGAGAGAGAGAGAGAGAGAGAGAGAGAGAGAGAGAGAGAAACTTCAGCTCACAACAACTTCAGCAGTGGATGAACTTTTAAAAACGAGAGTGAGAGAACTTCAGCTCCGCTGCCAGACGATCCTTTTAATTAGGTGGGAGATATTAATAGGAGAACCATTGATGCCATAATGAGGATCAGACGCAGGAGACTCCTCCTTGAATACAGTGTTACACCGGACGCGTTAGAAAATAGCCCTTGTGTCACCGCTAACACGGTGCGCTAGGCCGCCCCCTGAGCGCCTGCCAGGTAGTCGTGAACCAGTTTAGCTCCGCACGTAACGCGTGAAGAGAGAGAGATGGTTTAAAGTGGCGCGTAGCCAAACCACCGAATCAAACATAACTTCAGCTAATGAGCCAGACCAGTTGACAGGCAAAATGCAAGGGATTAGGGTGGAGTCCCGGCTCCCTCGAGTGTGTTATAAAAGCATTTGATGAAGGAGTAGACCGCAAGATTCTCACTTGAGAAAACGATTCAGTGTGAATTAGGTTTTGGGTTAAGGATTACGCAAGAAAGCTCAAAAAGTGGCGGTGAAGATAGAACAGTGTCGTGTGAGGATGGTCGTTGATCAACAGCGTCTCGCCGGACATCAAAACAGTTTTGAATGATAAGCCGAGAGCCAGACGAAGAAGGAAAAATGCAAGAAAAGAAATAAGTATGGTATATAACTGGACAGAGGAGGATTACGTAATCAAACTCGTAAAGAGAATGATGAATAAGAAGAGTCTTGCAGAGAGAGATAAGCGACCCAGCGGGCGTACCTGACAAAGATTTCACTAGGATCTGTGTGATAACATTGATAACAACACAACGAGTCAGGTAGAGAGATGGAGTCGAGTGCAGATCAGAACTTTTATCACACAGAAGAATATTAACGTTGAAGATATTCGATGTTTATCTCCCTTCGCCATCAGTGCAAGCGTAACACAAAATATATTCGAAAGTATTCAGACAGGTTCCACAGGAAGATTTAAGAAAGGGAATGGCGAATATTTTGTTATCGTAAGAGCCAGAGAGATCTGTTAAGCCTTATAGCCGAGAGAGAGAGAGAGAGAGAGAGAGAGAGAGAGAGAGAGAGAGAGAGAGAGAGAGAGACAGAGTTACACCAACGACCTGATTTTGATAACGTGCTAGGCTGACGCGCAGCGCTCAACGCATATCTCGCTCGGCTAATCATAGGTTTTTTCTTTTTTTTCTTTTAATGCTGTCACTCACATGGCAATGCAGTCAATGACGCGCTCGCTCTGCCACTCATCAAGACGCTCTGTATATTTTATTTCTTTGCATTTTGTCAAGCGGTTTTCACGTTTAGGTCGGCAATGTCTTAGCCTTCCAACCTTCCTCGTTATATATATATATATATATATATATATATATATATATATATATATATATATATATATATATATTATATACAGTTCCTGACGCCCTTAGGTCTGTTGCCAGGTGCTATCATTCTCTCTCTCTCTCTCTCTCTCTCTCTCTCTCTCTCTCTCTCTCTCTCTCTCTCTCTCTCTCTCTCTTCCACCCTCCCTCCCTCCTCCTCCTCCTCCTCCTCCTCCTCCTCCTCCTCCTCCTCCTCGTTGCCGCATGCCACCAGCTTAAACAGAACCTGTGGAATGCTGTCTTCGTCCTCGTGTAGATTCCTGGAGTGTACCCTGAATGCCAGTAAAGAAAAAAAGATTTCCAGCGTAAAAATATTATATATCTGAATACTGCCTCAAGGAGAAGATCCCGGACGCTATCCTCGGATATTCGACGAGGAGTGACTGAAAGGGGAGCTGGGTGTAAGGCATGGGGGAAAAAATTACACATGGATTTTACACATATGAGTACATAGAACTTATTCAGTATACATATGTATCGTACAGTCTTACTTACGATGGCTTGAATCACAAGTACACGCAGACGTGTGCGAAAGAACGTGTGAACTTGCGTCCCAAACACACTATACCGCGGCGTCGCGTCCCGTCCGTCCGTCCGTACGAATATCGACATCGCACGACCGTTATTGCCACACCTGGCAATTTGAGTGCCGACTATCTAACGATTATCAGCTTCGTAATGACCGTTCGTGTGACGCCGCTGGGTCTTTCTAGGCCGGGAAACGTGTATAACTCGTGATTGTTGCTAGGGTATTTCGGTGCGTCGGGAGGAAAGGGAAGAAGACGAAGAAATAACACAATCCACTTGGTTACTCTGTTTACTTGAGGGGGAACAGTGGGGGGGTCGCTGATGGTATAGAGAAAACGGATTTATCGTCGCGAGAGAAAGAGAGAGAGAAAGAGAACGGAGTCTTGTGGATTACGAGTGACAATTATAATGTGCATACAAGATGATATTTAAAGCCAAATGTAATGAAACATTTTAACGTAGAGACGCAGGTGTTGCAGCTCCTTATTGTTCGACTGGTGGATCACTCTTGCCAGAGGTCTCCAGAGCGAGTTCGCAGCCTCCACCTGTAAACATTAGTGCTATTTGGAGCAGGCGGGCGAGAGTGGCAGTATTTCTGTCATCCCGCGTAAATAAATGTAAGAATGCGTCACGGGGGTGGGCGAACACCTGGCGGTAATGAGGGTTGCTCGTGACACGTCTTCGTCTATACTGATGAGCTGTTGTACACTAGTCTTATTTATCTATGTATTTATTTATTTATTTGTCCTGCCTCGTTAACATATCACTTGTTAAGTGTAAATCTTTTTAATTGATATCTTTTCTTTCTTTCGGAAGGACTTGGCTATGATCGTAGATCGTTTGCTTTAGGGAAATTACTGTAGTTCCTGTCTGGCAGACATCCCGGGGCCTCCTCCTTCAGCACGTCATTTCCTGCTGCACGAAGCTTACTTTACAAAGCTTATTGGACAGTCGGGTGCGTAAAGCTTAATGCAAAGTCCTGGAAATCCACACACAACCGAGTGACTGTCATCAGACAATCCTTTGCTGTACAATTAGTCCCCTGAACGAGGCCATTAGCACCTCGCCCTGTTGCTGTGTAATACCTCATTAGGAAAATACGTCACACGCGCTGTTAAAACCTCGATTGTCGAGGACCATTTGGCGTCTCGCACCGCTGCATTCCTTGTTCGTTAGTTCTTTAATATGACGATATATATATATATATATATATATATATATATATATATATATACGGTGATTGATCATATCAATACATTCTTCTTTTAGTTTTCATTGTGTCTTTATGTCACGCAGTGTATCTTTAACTATAGATAGCTGTTAATTAAAATTAACCCCTATGGTATGCTACAGCCCTTATAGAACCTAGCCCTACAGTTCTTAATAGAACAGTACAGCCTCACCCCGTAGAACATAACAGCCCTTGAAGAACAGCACAGCACTTGCCGAACCTTACGTGAAGGGTGTGTGTGCCAGGGGAATTATCGTAATCGAAGTTGCGTCTTGATGTTCCTAACATTTTGGTGATAAGTTGTCCCTCTGTTGCAGCGTACGCCAGGACCTGGTAAACACACCTGTGTAAATATTGATGGAACTTATCACGGGAAGCTGATGTTTGGCCCAGTGTGAAATAAGATGTAAATCAGAGAGACGGGGAGATAAGGTGTAAGTGAGAATGTAAAAGGGGATGATATGGTTTAAGTCACTGTGTAAAAGTAGGGGGAAAAATTGAGGTGTAATTGTGATTTAATAATTTTTCTTATTCTATTGTCTTCCGTTGTTGTCAAGATGTCGTGAAATAGTTGAACGGTCTGCTGCCTCATGTCGACCGTGACAAAGTTCCATTGACTCAAATGGAGAGGGCACTTTCCTTTGAATATCTTCTCATTGAATCTATTTGTCTAAATTGGAAGTAATGGTCGTTTTGCTAGGCTTGTATGATGAATCTTGAAACGCATTCTGGTGGATCATAATAGGCTTCACAGACGTGTATTTGTTCTCGTGCGAAACTCTGGAATGTCCACTGGTCACGTCAGCTGGCATTAAGGGCAAGTGTTCTGGTGGGGGGCAAACATTTGTCTCGTGAGAGTCGTGCTCGTTGTTTGTGTTTGGGAGGCGCTTTACCGTGTGGTCATGCAAGACTTCTAGAGGAGTTCCCCCCTACCCATGTCCTCGGAAGTTTTATTAACGGCATTGCCAAGTATCTTATGGAACTTCCTGATACACATGCAACAGAGTTGCTAGTGTCTTTTCTCTCTCTCTCTCTCTCTCTCTCTCTCTCTCTCTCTCTCTCTCTCTCTCTCTCTCTCTCTCTCTCTCTCTCTCTCTCCGTTTAAACGCGTGATGATGCCCGGAGCGTTATCCGCGTTCAGATGACGCTATCGTGAGGTTCGTTTGACCAACGCCCTGTTGACGGGGCGTCGAGTGAGTAGTGCCTGGAGAAGTCCTGGACGTGGGGAAAGCTTTTAGGAAATAAATAAGATCGAGAGAAATGGAGACGTGAGGGATCGTCTACTGATGAGAATGGCAGACACCAGGACATCTCTAAGGTACTCATCATTTTTTTTTTTTTTTTGCCTGTGGTTTACCTTAGCGTCAGTCCTGTCAAAATCCTTTTTTAGGGTCTCAGTTTATCTATATGGGTTTGAATTTTATCGTTACGGTGTCTGGATATGTATTTTATACCGTCTGCAACGTAAACAGTTTCTCGTGGACTTACCTGACTGACCTGTTGATTTACATCGTCTTTCGAAGGCTTTTGGCATCTGTGTGGCCACTTAACACTGCGCTACCTTCATGTGTTTAAGGGTTATCTACCAACGTTAGGGCAGTATGGCGAAGTTCGACCATCAGAAACGTTCGTTTTCTTCCATTGGTGTGTGAGGACAGGATCTGCTCGAAGGTCCTTGGACTGATTGCTTGAAAGCGCGAGCGAGAAACTGTTAATCTCAGGGGTTATCCAGTTCTTTTTTTGACTCCACAGAGAAAAAGGGGAAGACAGTGAAAAATGAGCGCTCCGCCTCACGCTCTCATTCCATTACGTGGATGGGAAGGATCTAGTGGTATAGAGAGGATGACAAGAGATAGACAGTGTACTGGTGGAGTCTTATCATTGATGGCTTATTGTCCACGCCAGGTGTGTTGATGTCAGAGAGTCATCACGTCATAACAAGGTGTTGATAAGATCATCACTAGCAATGGTAACCTGACCCTTGCCCACCAATGACGTGCATCGTTACATCCTTTTCCGCGTTGTTACGATTGTAACTACGTAGCCATCCGGGTTATCAGTGTCGGTAATAACCCTTGATCAACACTTCCCTCCACCACCGTTATCATAAAGGTATATATATATATATATATATATATATATATATATATATATATATATATATATATATAGATTAGATAGATAGATAGATAGATAGATAGATATAGATATATATTGTCCGCCGCTACCTCGCTAACCCCTCCAGGGCAAACAACTCCTGCCCCTCTCACTACCAAAATTAATCAGCTTCACTGTCATCTTGTTGAGGGCTTAATGCCTCCTCCTCCTCCTCCTCCAGCATTGATATCCACAGTACCATAACTCGACTTTAGAACATAGAAACAGGAGCGCCCGTGAGGCAGGTTTTGTGATTTCAAACCCAAGGGAATGTAGTTAGTTAGTTGGTTGGTTTAGTCTGGTCAGTCGTCGGCCGGTCTAGTCAGTAATGCCCTGGTTGCATCTAGTCGTCGGCTAGCGCGGCCGCTCGTCCTCTGCTGCTGCTGCTCCAGCGAGGCGTTAGCCGCCTAGACAAGTCGCCGACAGTCATGTGGGTTAGCGGGGTTGTGAGCACGTGCGGTGGGTCGCCAGCTGGTCTGGCGGGCCGTCTGCTGGTCTGGCGGGCTTCGTGCGCTCGTCTTGTGGGTGGTAGTGCGCTGGATCTGCTGGTGATTGGCTGGTTGGTTCAGCAGGTCGTGGACAGTAGTATACATATCACACACACACACACACACACACACACACACACACACACACACACACACACACGTCCTGTTCACCCCGTCAAAGCTCTTTAGTCTAGGGTTGGGTTGTTGTGTGTGTGTGTGTGTGTGTGGTGTGTGTGTGTGTGTGGGGGGGGGGGTTCGATCGAGCAAGGCTGTTTGCAGAAAATGATGTGATTGAGTGCGACAAAGTCGACGGGGCCTGGACGCTGGTGGGAGGGAGAGAGACACCTCCTACAGTGTGTTTCATACCTCAGATTAGCGCCATCCTTCCTCCATGTGTGTGTGTGTGTGTGTGTGTGTGTGTGTGTGTGTGTGTGTGTGTGTGTGTGTGTGTGTATAAGACCCATCCTGCGAGGTAGGAGGGACCCCAAGTGTCGACTGTTTCGTACCACATGTGTCTTCTGACGTCTCGTGATCCCCTGAAGGATCCGAGACACCCCTTCTAGCCAGAGAGATCTGGCGAATACAATAACAACAACAACAACAACAACAACAAATACAACGTATAACAACAACATAGCTGAGCGTTGCCACGCGCTGCCCGGCGTGGCACAAAGCAGAAGAGGGAGGAGGTAGATGAGAGTAGGCAGACGTCTCCGCTAGACACGATCATACGAACAGAGGAGCATCATACAGATCTCCGATCATACGAACGAGGAGCATCATACAGATCTCCGATCATACACCGGTGAGGGTATGACATGAGTATGATGCCTTCGAGGACAGTTAACACGACACCATTCATTGAGGGACCACCACACCACCCCCGTCACTCACTCGAGCACGTATCCCGTATTTTACGATTAGATTTCCCTCAGAAATTTACGAAATGAGATTTTTTTTCCCAGTGCGGTCCCTTTCAACCCTGACGAATGAACTTAATTATGGATTGGCTTTGTGGTTTTGGATTGGCTTTGTTTTCAGATTCCATTCTGGCCAGAAAAAAAAAATTATTTAAGTCTACGGTTATCACACGATTGGTTTTATTAACAGGTTGAATTATTATCAACGAACATTATTGATATTAACGAATCGTTGAAGCCGTGTTGCTTTATGCAGTCTTCAAAGACCAGGATGACACATAACATGGTAAGGTTATGGTTGTTTGAACTGACCAGTCGTGTTGCTCTGGATGATAAGATAGTAACCGAAGAAAGATATCTCTTTTTTTAACACTTTATTCAGTTATGGTTTATTCGAAGATCCATACAAGTGGATAACAAGTTTAGGCTCGTTTTCCGGGTTGTTTGGTTGTTTGGTCTTGAGGTCCGTCAACTGCCGTGGTAATTATGGCTTTCATCTTTAAAGCTACGTTTCATGCACCAACTGAGAATTCTCTTGACACCTTCTCCAAGTATTAACAGATAACTAACACCATATACAGTCTTGACTATGCATGTAGCCCTTGATAGTTTAAGATGTAATCTTTCATCATAGTTATCCTTCTCTCCGTTTTTAAGTACGTATGTTATTTTCTCTCCGTTTTCTGTTGAGATACTAACCCAGAATAGATAAACACAGTGTTGCCACGTGTCTTCCACTATGATAGCTCTGACGACGAAGTATACACAAGCAAGGCAATTTGCATTTCCGACACTGGTTTGATATAAAGAGCCGTAAGGGATCTGTCTTGTGACTTTGTGTTGGTAATAGCGTCTGACCCGGCCTGTAGCGTCGGCCGACAAGAGCCACGGATAAAGCACTGGTTTACGGCTACATTTATAGGAACATCGTACTGCATCAAGCTAGAAATAGAAACACGTAGAGATGATACGAGACACAGCAAGAATGTGGCATTATACATTTCCATTGTGGTGAATATGAGAAGAAAAAGAAAATATGTTCTATAACTAGACCATAGAAAACGGAGGCTGCGGTTGTATAACTATAGTAATAATGTCGGTCGTGTCCGTCTTTTTTTTTTCTTTCACTCTCAGACTTCAGATACGTAATGACTCGTGTGTGTGCATCGTTACTGTCACGAACAAGTGACGTGCGAACACTCTTGCAAGCGGCAGAGGAAACCGGATTGGGGGCGAAGGGAGGAGGCGTGAATTATCACCTAACCACCCTACCTTTGGAGTCTGGCCGTATATCTCTTCCCGTTGGAAACACTCTTTCACCTCGGCTCTCTCTCTCTCTCTCTCTCTCTCTCTCTCTCTCTCTCTCTCTCTCTCTCTCTCTCTCTCTCTCTCTCTCTCTCTCTCTCTCTCTCTCTCTCTCTCTCTGAGGGAGGGCGGGGGGCCTGGTGGTGGCTGCTGCTGCTGCTGCCGTGATGAATGAGTAGGAGAGGGGAAAAGAAAAAGTACATGTTACATGCACGTTTAGGTGCTGCACGGACGTGCGGCAGCGGAGGGGTATTTTATGTTTACGTCGGTGGGTGGTGGAAGTACGACTTGGCCTTAGGGAGCGTACGTCTGAGACGTCGTAAAGAAATAGAAGCTCAGGTTTGAGATTTACCGGAGACGATACAGTATATATATTTTTCCCCCCTTTTATACGTGACTTACACCATTGCGAAGTGATTCAGGGTCAGTGAGGAGGGAAATGGCGGGAGGTGGAAAGTATATGGGGCTAGGACAAAAGGTTGGTTGGTTCCTCAAGGGTTGAATATGGCGGCGTTGCATGATAGAAATAAGTCACCTCCTCAGTCACGCCCGGACTTATTTTTACTCTCAGTTGGAATGAGAACCCCACTCCCCATGACACACACACACACACACACACACACACACCTCTTGCGAATCAAACATTGCATGGAACTTAAGATCACACGACTTCGTAATAGACGAACAGAAGCAGGAGAGAGAGAGAGAGAGAGAGAGAGAGAGAGAGAGAGAGAGAGAGAGAGAGAGAGAGAGAGAGAGAGAGAGACCGATGGCTTTCCACAACAGTTTCTCGATGAAGGAAAACCTTTGTAAGTCTCGTAAGGCAAGACATATATATATAAGGACAATGTCAACTTCCATCCGAAGATCCTACGCCCGTGGTACTATAAGGGGAAATATCGACTCTAGCTGTAGCAGTGCTGAACAAAATTATGTAAGTTCGCTATTTTTTTTTTTTTACAAGAATACCACATCATTATTCAGTATAGTTGCTTCATATCTTTATTTGTATATTGACTCTCGTCGGTTAGAATTTTCTAAAAAAATAAAAAATGTACTTTGTATCTCATTTCTGTCCGTGTCTGCTGCAGTCATACAGCCAAGTGTGGTCTTTGTTCACAATGCTCTGGCCCTGAGCAAGGACATTGCTCGCCCGTATTACAATGCCTAAGTAGGTCGCAAGACGTGTGTGTATGTGTGTGTGTGTGTGTGTTTATGAAATTCGCAGAGACTAAACTTAGCATGGGCATTATGCTATACCAAAAGCAGAATCATGTTGCCATGAAAATATATATATATATATATATATATATATATATATATATATATATATATAAAAGTTGAATAATGTATTCCTGAAAACTATAAGACACTTGCATTCATGCATTCGTTAACACTTGTTTCCGTCCGTCCCTAACATGGATGGGCCCAGATCAGACATGGTGTGTCTTTCGTCCGTTTATGGCATCTGCCGCAGGGTATCTTCAGACCCAGATGAAATATGTTTGCAATTTGTCTAAATCTGTTTGTACTTCCGCTGCCGCATGCGTATTCCAGCATAGCTCTGCGCGTTGGCTTAAACTCTTCAAGTTATTTTTTAATGAAGATATGTTAGGGGTTTTTTCTTATGTCTTCTTTTTCCTGGATGTGAACGAGTGTCTTTAAGCAACTCTCAATTGTTTTTTATTTCAGTAAATTTCATCCATTTTGCTCCGTATATTTCCATTTTCCTCACAGTATCCTATTGGTTATTTTCTCTCGTTGTTACGTCGACTATTTCGTTTGTATTCATGCTTGATGTGTTCGCCTCAGTTCTTGTGTAAGTCATTACTGAACGTTTTCGGTACCATTGGTTCTGAAGAGGTCGTTGTCATCTGTTCTTCCTCTTCACATTATTTCCCCAAATGTAGTAAGAACATGAATGAAAGGTGGCGGGGACTCCCGATTTTCCATTGCGCCTCATTCTCGCTTGGAGCAAGTTGCGGTTAGGCCGTAAATCTGAATTTTTCCAAACAAGAATAACCTCGTGTGGAAGTGCAGCTCTGAGCAGACGCCACCAAGGAGGCGCGGGAGGAGGAGGAGGAGCAGAAGGAGGAGGAGAGAAACGACAGCAGCTACATGCCATTCCAAGCACCAACCATCGCCAGTCGGGAGATTGCGCCGCCTCGCACTCTGCGTGTGTGGGTGTGTGTGTCTGTGTGTGTGTGTGTGTGTGTGTGGGTGTGTGTGTGCAATTTGGTTAGCTGGTTGTTCTCCTGTGGCCCGCGAGTGAGAACTTCGGAGAGAGAGAGAGAGAGAGAGAGAGAGAGAGAGAGAGAGAGAGAGAGAGAGAGAGAGAACACGGACGGGCCATAATAAGGTCTCGTGAGCTCGAGACCCCATTGCTTTAGGGGGGGGAAGACTGTACCTAAAAGGGTGGATGTTGGAGGAGGAGGAGATCGCCGTAACGTCGTAGATTTTAGGGAACTTTTTGAAGACGGTGGAGCGTTAGGGAATCAAGGTTCTTGCCGCAGGGGGGGAAGGATGTAGTTGGCAAGGCTGTATCAAGAGATGTAGATAAGACTGTACTGCAGCAGAAGGGGTGTGTGTGTGTGTGTGTGTGTGGGGAGGTCGAAAGATACACGAGGTTCAGCGATTATCAATGTCCTGTGTATCCAAAAAACGTATTATATATCTATCGTGATATATGTATATATATATATATATATATATATATATATATATATATATATATATATATATATATATATATTATACTTTGTCGCTGTCTCCCGCGTTAGCTAGGTAGCGCAAGGAAACAGACGAAAGAAGGGCCCAACCCACCCACATACACATGTATATACGTAAACGCCCACACACACACACACACACACAGACGTATATATATATATATATATATATATATATATATATATATATATATATATATATATATATATATATACATGATTATATATTGTTTTTTGCTTTCTTTGAAGAGGACATCTTTGCCCCACTTTATGTCAGGGAGGTCGGTGGTTGGTGAGAAGCTTGGGGCATTTAATATATTCCACCCACAGTCAGATGCAGGATATGCTGAAGTTTCTCTTGAGTGTTCAGCTAAGAACATTCACACTTCTACGAAAGACTTTTCCTAAATGTTATCTTTGTCCGATAATGACTCGTCATACACGTAAGGCGGTGATGGGGTATGAGACTCGCGCTTTGCGTGGGGGATGCATCTGGTTCGTCTGTTGTTAATGTTATAATGGTGTGTGATGGAGTGACGTGTGTTATCTGCGTTTCATTATTCATAACATGACGCCGCCATACGGCAGGTCGTCTCGAAGCCAAGTTTTTAATGCCTGAACGTGTATGTGTGTGTGTGTGTGTGTGTGTGTGTGTGTATGTGTATGTGTGTGTGATCACCATATTGTACGTATATGTGTGTGTCGACATATGTATAGGTCTCTGCCTTCATCCTTAAATGTCTTTGTGCATTTGCATTCGTCTGTATGTGTTTGTTTTAGTATGCTTGGTATGTTTATCTGAGTGTGTGTGTGTGTGTGTGTGTGTGTGTGTGTGTGTGTGTGTCCGTATGTTTGGAGAGAGGTAAGGTTTACATAGGTTTTTGTGTGCTTGACTATATTTCAATTTGCTGCCACCTGTAAACATAGCTAGAATACATACAAGATCGTAACTCTCTGCGGTGGAAATGTGAATAGATATTCCTCCAATATTCACTTTTTTCCACGCATCGGCACCACTGTAGCTAGATATTCATATTAGAAAAAGAAGACATTTGGGGCAAGACTGTCCAAACCAAGATGTAGTTAATCTGGTCGTACGAAAACATCTTCCCAGAAATTCATTCGTCTTGCTTCAAGGATCGTACCGTCGTGCTCGAGGATCGCACCATCGTGCTCAAGGATCGCACCGTCGTGCTCAAGGGTCGTACCGTCGTGCTCAAGGATCGTATCGTCGTGCTCAAGGACCGTACCGTCGTGCTCAAGGATCGTGCCGTCGTGTTCAAGGATCGTACCGTCGTGCTCAAGGGTCGTACCGTCGTGCTCAAGGATCGTATCGTCGTGCTCAAGGACCGTACCGTCGTGCTCAAGGATCGTGCCGTCGTGCTCAAGGATCGTACCATCGTTTTCAAGGATCTTACCGTCGTGCTCAAGGATCGTACCGTCGTGCTCAAGGATCGTACCGTCGTGTTCAAGGATCGTATCGTCGTGCTCAAGGATCGTGCCGTCGTGTTCAAGGATCGTACCGTCGTGTTCAAGGATCGTATCGTCGTGCTCAAGGATCGTGCCGTCGTGTTCAAGGATCGTGCCGTCGTGTGCAAAGGATCGTACCGTCGTGTTCAAGTCTTCCACCAAACAAACCGAATCTAACCAAACCCGTGACCAGTCCTGCACAGGACCGCTTCCAATCAACCAAACTCAGTTGTGGAACGACGGACGGATCGGCCGATCATACAAACGACGAATGAGAGAGAGAGAGAGAGAGAGAGAGAGAGAGAGAGAGAGAGAGAGAGAGAGAGAGAGAGAGAGAGAGAACGCGAGGAGAGCGAAGCATCCACATTGAGAGAGGGGAGGGGTATCTTGGCCGGGTGGGGGGGAGGGGACAGCTGTCCCCCTCTCCCCCCATACAGTGGCCATCCAGCCAGTGTGACGCCAGACAAGCAGGGGGGAAGAGTGTGAGAGTGGAGCTCGCCTGAGCGCCTGTTAAAGATTGAGAGAGTGTGAGATAGTTGGGAGAGGCAGCCGACAAAGTGTGTGCGAGAGAGAGAGGGAGAGGGGGGTTGGGTGAGAGAGGTGTGTGTGTGTGGGTCGGTGACGGAGGAGGGAGGGAGACTGTGTGTGTGTGTGTGTGTGTGTGTGTGTGTTGTGTCAAAACAGTAGAGTGTATTGGCTCTCCAGGGGATGATGCCACTGCCTCCCCCTCACACACTATGAAGTTCTGGGTGGGATTTTTACACACAGATTCTCATCGCTGCCACCCAAGCCCCCTCCTCCTCCTCCTCATCACTCGCACATCCTCGCTGTCTGTCCACGGCTGCGCATCTCCGTGGCTCGCGTTGAAGTATGTCGACCCTCCGCATTTCGGAACGTCATTTCGATAAGCACTAAAGGGACTCTCTCTCTATCTCTCTTTCTCCCTCTCTCTCTCTCTCTCTCTGCAGGGTGTGAAGGGAGTCCTCTCTTACTACAGTGTGTGAAGTAAACGAACGATTAATCCCACGTGCTGACAAGTTACGAAATTTTGAAGTGAAGTGTTCCACTCAAGTCTCGATGTTTGAAACTTTGAGAAAGTGGGAGAAGAAAGACGATACATACGAAGAAGAGAGGAAAAGAGCTTTTGACTTGTGGTGGTGGAAACTGATTTTCGTTCGTGTGTTTGTGTGTGTGTGTTTATACATATGGATACATATAGTGTTTTGTAACGATGAACTGCGCACGTCAACATATGTATACTCTGATACATTGGATTCGTTATGTGTGGAATCATTGAAATGATGCATATTTTTTTTTTTTTTTTTTTGCATAATTTGTGTATACGTTGGCATTAAGGACTTAAGCTCGACTGTACGACCCTAGAACACGACGGGACGACTTTTGAACACGACGGTACGACCCTTGAGCACGACGGCACGACCCTTGAGCACGACGGCACGACCCTTGAGCACGACGGTACGACCCTTGAGCACCACGGTACGACCCTTGAACACGACGGTGAGACCCTTAGATATAATAACATGGCTTTGATATCAAAGGGCCGTACCGCTGTGCTCAAGGGTCGTACCATCGTGGTCAGGAGCCTTACAGTCTGTTGTCGCCCACAGACACGACACCCCACACCCCACCCTCCAGCCTGTCTGTGGCACAGACTGTCCCCAGGCCTCAGACATCAAGACGGTAGCTGGAAACCAAACCGCCCACAGACACAGATTTCTGTGCCTTCACTTGTACAGAGGAAAGCCAAGGAATGATACAACACGAAGGAATATGATTCATACGTATACGTGCATGTGTAGCTTGTATACACAGATAAGTGTCTATGTTTCTTTTGTAATGAGAGGTTAAGGGTGAAGTGTCATTAACAACTTTGCTTGGCGTGGCCATGCAGACGATGAAGGGTTTTTGCGCGCACACACACACACACACACACACACACACACACACACACACACACACACACACACACACACGTACGTATGACCTACTTGTGGAAGTGTAAAGTTCCAGTGCTTGTACGATCGTGATGCGGTTCGATGGAAGTTAGATCGTAATGTGTATGGTGAAGGGCCATTGAAGTGCTCCGAATAGCAGTGTTTATTTGAAGTGACGGCTTTTGCGAGAGATGAAGAATCTGGGACGAGTTTATTGGTGTTTTTTTTTTCTATAGTGCGGTCAAGACTTTGTAAGAAAACGAGAAGAGACGAAAGTTGTGAGGGTAATAGACTTTGAGGCGCACCGCAGATAGATAGTGCTGCATTGTCTACTGGTCAGAGAGATCCCACTTCACGTCTGAGAATCAAAATTACTTAGTTACAACTGGTTATTATTTCATTCTTGTGGTGTTGTGGGTTTTATCCCGGTGAGGCGAGACATTGTAGACTAACTAAAGGGCATGTGATGATATCTATGATCCTGTTCATTGAAGGGTTTGTCACTATGCACCCGAGGTTGACTTCGTCTGGTATTGCCTACCGGAGCTGAGACCTGTGAGCACTCTATCCATAAAGGGAGCCGTGGTATTGGAAGTCTCTCGTGTGGAGGTCAGTCAGGCGAACTCGGGAGCGAACATGTTCCAACGTTGAGGCGTCCACAGCTTTCCGTGAATACGTCAACCGAAGACTTGGTCATTGCGTAGGATAAAAACATTCGGCTGGTAATGTTGAATGTGGACCGGTCGGTTCTGTATGGGACCTTTAAAGGAATTAGGTTAGTCTGAGGGTCTGATTAAGAGAGAGAGAGAGAGAGAGAGAGAGAGAGAGAGAGAGAGAGAGAGAGAGAGAGAGAGAGAGAGAGATGAGGATAATCGTGCAGACCACTTCGACTTAATTTTAGATGGCAAGTACGTTGCTCCTCTGGACTTGATGTTGTTCTTAGCATCGACCCAGAGTGGTCGACCCCCGCTCACAGCGTGCGACCGTCCTCGCCTCGTGTACAACCCGGTGTGTCAGGAGGGAGTTTTATTTTTGGCGTGTCATGTGCGAGTTGTGTTGTACCGCAAAATCAAACGAGGTGACAGACATGAGTTAGAGCAACGTAGTCCTTATTGATTTGGCGGGTGGATAGTTAATGCTCACACACACACACACACACACACACACACACACACACACACACACACACACACACACACATATCTTTGCATATGTGTGTTTTTCTGTGTGTATGTATGTGTTGTGTGTTCATGTTTGAGACATTTTTTCATTGTTTGGGGGATTCTTTATGCTTCATATTTCTCGTCATTATCATTTATCTTTCTCCTTACAAACTCTCACCGTCTCAAGGGGACAGCGCGATCCGTCAGCGAGTGCGTCTGTCGTAGCGACGAGAGCCAAATGCTGTACGATAACTGCATTGCACTGTAGAGTCTGCGTATATTGTGTGAGACATCGCAGTTTGCCTCCTCCTCTTTGCTTTAATACGTTGATGATCATCATCATTATTAGTATCATTATTATTATCATTATTATTATTAATATTATCATTATTATTATTATTATTATTATCATTATTGTTATAGGTCATAGTTGAAACTGTTCGTGTGTGTATGTAGGAGACGTAACCGAGAGGAGGGTGGGGTGGGGTCAGCAGATCAGCGAACCATATGTTGTGTTATTCTGTGGTCGGCGTGTCTGTAGAGTTTTAAGCGGAAGGTTCTTGACCTTTCGTCTCTGTCTGTCTGTGTCCTTTCTATTCTCTCTCTCTCTCTCTCTCTCTCTCTCTCTCTCTCTCTCTCTCTCTCTCTCTCTCTCTCTCTCTCTCTCTCTCTCTCTCTCTCTCTCTCTTTTTACGTTCGTGACTATTTTCTTCTTCTTTTATCATTTCAGTTTTCCCTCCCCTTTCTCAGTTCTATCCTCCCCTCTCGGGTGCTCTCCCACCACGTCCCCTCCCCCTTCTGTCCCAGCCGTCTACAACCCAACCATGAGTAACTGTTGTTATATAAAGATAACAAGACCTGATGGCCGGGCGATATTGCTGAAGTTAAAGTTATAGTCTCCAGAGCTTCCTTCTTCCTTCTGGTAAGGATATAACAAGACGCACAGTCTCTCTCTCTCTCTCTCTCTCTCTCTCTCTCTCTCTCTCTCTCTCTCTCTCTCTCTCTCTCTCTCTCTCTCCCCAGTGAGCCAGCACTTCAGTGGCCGTCGAGTGTCGCTCCTATTCTCTCCGCCCCACTCATGCAAGGGACTGGATACAGCCCCTTCATCTCTCACGTAACATCTGACAGTACCTATGTACGCACGCTCGCGATATACGAAATTCTTTTTATATGCCATGGTGTACTCATCTTCAGCAGACATGTGTATGTGTTTGTAGGAGAACTTGTTATTTGTGTTCGTAACGTCGTGTCCTTATTCTGCGTCACGTTTGTCACATGAATTAACTCCCTACAGCACACGTCTGGTTACGAATTTGTTTTTGTTTTTTCATTTCCCTTTTCTAACCGATTTATTCCCCCAACGTACAGGTGTGATACAGATCATAAACGTCTTCCATTGAGAACAGAACTCTGTACCATACTCTCGTCTTTGCACAAACCTACACAGCGAAACACGAGAGCATCTTGATGTAAGAGAGAACAAAAAAAAAAATCGATGAACAATGATGAACATTCCTGATGTCGCAGTGAACACAGTGAACAAAGACTGAACACCTAAGGGTGTTCTCCTTGACTCTCATGAGGTTGTGACGCGGGTGACAAGCACGAAGCAAGGTTGTGGTGTGTTGTGACAGACGAGTCGTGGCTTGCAAGCACGAAGCAAGGTTGTGGTGTGTTGTGACAGACATGTCGTGGCTTACGTAACAGTGGATGTTCTTCCCCTCCTCCTTCTCCCTCCCTCCACGCCCGCCCCTCAAGCTGCTACAAGCACGACTGCACCAGCAACGACCCTCCGGCACCACCACGACCTCCTCCTCCTCTTCCTTCTCCTCCTCCTCCCTGCCTTTCTTCCCCTCAGGAGCAGCGGCATCAAGCAATACCACGACCCCCAAGAAGAAGAAGACGAAGACGAAGACGACGACCACCCTCTCCCTCCTCCCACACACACAGCAGCACCCATGAGCCCTTAGCCTCACAATGCAAAATCTTATTGTCGCCGGAGTTCCAGAACAGAGGTAAATGACACCACAGAACACCCCCAAGTGGGTCGCGTCCAGTAAAGACTTCATTCTCTTGTCTCATGTCCGTGAGAGCGATGGTACGACCCCTCCACCCTCCTTCCTCCTTCCCCTTTCTTGAGCACGGTGATGCCACCTTAATGGGGTATGTAAGGACGACCTAGCCCTTGTGATCTGACACTGAAGGTTCAAGGGGTCAGCGGCACGGCCTTCAGACCCTAAAAGTGGGGGTGCACCATCGTGCTCGGGGGGGTCGAACCGATGTGCTCAAGAAGTGTGAAGACGATTTTATCACTCTTGACTGACGCCGGTACATCCCGTTGGATTGCATGGTGTGTACACTAGATCAGTCGCAGTAGACTGTAGACCTCTGTTGAAATCATCGTGATTATGTCATTATGTTAAGAATTATGGTTGTCAAACAGTGAGGGAAAAATTAGCTACCAAATACATTTGTTATTATTATTATTATTATTATTATTGTTATTATTATTATTATTATTGTTATTATTATTATTATTGTTATTATTATTGTTACTTTTATTATTGTCTTTATCATTATTTCATTACCATTATCATCACTATTATTATTATTATTATTATTATTATTATTATTATTAACATTATTGTTATTATTATTTTATTACTATTGCTATTATTATTATTATTATTATTATTATTATTATTATTATTATTATTGTTCCAAGAAAGTAGTCCAGTTAATTACAGTATAGTAGTACAGTTAACTACACACTTTACAGTTAATTATTTTATGTTTGATTTTGATCGAGTTATTTTGTTCTAGAGTGTAAGTTTGAGAAATCATTTCTGTTTACATTTTACTATACTGTAATGATTAGAATGACTACATTAGTGAAAAATTACATGTTACCAAATGTGAACACAATGTGAAATGCGATATTCGCTAATAATTAAATGATCTGTAAGTTCATTAAATAACAGACTGGAGCATTGTGATTGTGTATGGTAATATGCAAATCATTTCTTGTATGTAGATGTTATTGTGCATTGACATGAATAAGCATACCGTTAGGTCCATATGGCTGGAACCTCAAGGTACGTATGTCTCGCTCGGTGATGAACTGGATGAGAGGATTCTGGAAGAGGTGGAGAGTCTGGGAGGTGAAGGAGTGTGTGTGTGTGTGTGTGTGTGTGTGTGTGTGTACATGGGGTCTTGAGAGTGTGGGTGCAGGAGAGAGAGAGAGAGAGAGAGAGAGAGAGAGAGAGAGAGAGAGAGAGAGAGAGAGAGAGAGAGAGAATAGAAAAGGGTAGATTTTAGGCTCAAGCTAGGTGCTCAGATATATATATATATATATATATATATATATATATATATATATATATATATATATATATATATATATATATGTTTCCAATTGTTTTTCCTCTTGGTTAATTAGGCTGCATAACGATCACCTGCCAGGGTCATTAAAGCCGTCATATATATATATATATATATATATATATATATATATATATATATATATATAGAGAGAGAGAGAGAGAGAGAGAGAGAGAGAGAGAGAGAGAGAGAGAGAGCTGCATCCATCAACTAAAGTATCTCACACGCCATCTCCATATGTTAAAAGTTAGAATGCCAAGACCACGTACAATTTCATGTGTGTTAAGGCTACCTACACTCTCATGTGTGTATGTATATGTGCTGTAGGTCCCTGTTGGTGGAGGGGTTCGGTACCCAGAACTGCTGCCAGCACGTCACCTCGCTTTTTACTCACTTCTAATCATTGAGCCAAGACAATGCCAGGCCGTCTGGAGGCGAGCATATCGAAGTACTTCACTTTACCGGCTCCTCCAGCTTATTATTGACATACGTTAAAAAAACATTTTAAGTCTCGGTCAGTTTGGCATTCCTTCTGACACACACACACACACACACACACACACACACACACACACACACACACTCACGCACACACACCACACTCTGCACGCGCACTTAAACCATTCAAAGGATAGGGGGCCTCACCAGTTCAGTGTTCTCACCTGATAGAGAAGGGTTCACATCTACAGACACACGTATGAATAAGCAGGAGGCATTGAATTACAGAAATCCACACAAACTCAATGATTAACACTATACACACACACACACACACACACACACACACACACACACACACACAAGTACGAGAAAGGAGTCAAAGGAGTCAAAATTATAGTGGTGTTGTGAGAGAGACAAGCCAATGTCAACACCTTAGTTCGTGACCCAGAAGCAGCTCCGTTTTCTATCACCTAACACTCCCCCACCCCCAGCAGATGGCAGACCAACTCAAACCATCTGTTGTAACGAATTAATAAATAAAGTCTTCGTTATTCCAAATATGTATCTTTTAATCATTCGCTTCAGTTGATAACATCTACTGAAATGGTTTTTTTTTTTGTTTGTTTTTTTTTTGACGTATTATTTCGTACATTTGATGTCGATTAAGACTTCAGTATAACAGATTTTATGCGACGATTTGTTTTGCTTTTTTTGTATTTTCAGGCGTCACTTTATGGGGGGGGGGCCTCTGAGGACCCTCCCCTTCTCCTCCCCCCAACCCTTCCCACTTGTTGCTTCTCGACAGGTAATTGAGGATAATGGTAGCTGGCTCCATTCCCAGCCCTCCTGGCTCGGGACCCAGCCAGAGTGCCACTGTAAAAGAGACGCGACGGGAAATGTGGTCATTTTGTACCTAAGAGAGAAATATCCGATGGTGCGTGGAATGTCCCGTGCTAATATAAACTTTATGTACGGCGGGACGTAGTTTATATATATATATATATATATATATATATATATATATATATATATATATATATATATATATATATATATGTATGTGTGTGTGTGTGTGTGTGTGTGTGTATGTGTGTGTGTGTGTGTGTGTGTGTGTAAGTATGTGTGTACATAGATAGATAGATAATTAGATCGATAGTATGAATATGTGTGTGGGTGTGTGTGTGTGTGTGCATTCTCTCCGAATTTGTTTGTGAGGGAGTTTATGTGTACATGTATTTGCGTTTGTATATAATTTGCTTATTGTTATTATGGTTGAATTAGCCAGGCACGGGTCTTTGTACACTGAAGCCCCATTATCCGTTTTCTTATTCTAGTCTAAATGCCTTTTTTGGCGCATGAATATTCCTAATATTCGCCAAGGTAATAATACAACAGGACGTAAAACGCCTCAGATATTTTTAGCGTAATCTCTTCCCTTCCTTGTTTTTCCCGCCTTTTTATGAGCAATAAGTATTGTCTTAGTTCCTGCCATTTCCAAGATATCTGAATAGATTAATACCACAGCCCAATAGACATGACATAGAGTCGACTGCTAAGAACAGAATAGTTAGGAGAGTCAACCTTACACCATCCTATAATACACCACAGAAAATAGGAATTATAGAATGGGGTGGGCGGGAAACTCCTCTATGATATATATTTTTGTTTCTAGTCGATGGTACGAGGCATTTTGAGTCTAGAATATCACAAGGGCTCTCTGAAATACTCCCTGCTCTGTGATGAGGTACGTTATCTTGAGTGAATCTGTCTCTCTCCCAAGGCTGTACAATGAGTGTTGATGGAAACACTTATGAAGCCAATCTAACTGCGGTGCCATTTTTTTTTTTTTCTTTCTAATGAAACGTGAGTTGATATATGTATATATATACCATATAGATCGTTTCTCTTATCGTTCATTTTGCGATAACGAATGTTGTTATGCTTGGTTTATATACTGTTATATTTTGTATTCTATGTAATAATTCATTTAGCCTGTAGGCCAAAGTCTGCATTGACATTGATACAAGTATTCATTTATGTTATTAAGATTTCGGGTAGATTATAAGATTTACGACTTCAATTAATGACAAGTTGTATCACATCTATCAAAGTACTGATAACAGCGAGGTGGTGTTGTACGTCGGAGTTCTTATCTCGTATTTCTACATAATCGAAATAACAACTCCTTCAGCCCACTGTTACGACCCTTGGGCTTAAAAATGGCCTTTCGTTTTGACCTGACCCTTAAGGGTCATCCTGTTCGAGGGTCGGACCATGGTGCTCAAGGACTAAGTGTTCTTGCCGAGTGAAATGATGTAGTAGGTTACCGTCACCCCGTTTTCTGTTTGAAGGAGTGTTTTAAGCATTTTTCAGATATTGGATGTTTTGCTTGACGCCGACGGCCTTTGATTACTGTGGATGTTGAGTGAGAGCTTGCAAAGGCCAACCAACCAACCATCACTTTTATAATTGATTCAAATTTAATGACAGTGTCCAGAAAATCATCTATTACTGAAGTATAAGATTAGACCCATCTAATCCTTACCGTGCAGACTTTGAGTAAAATACCTTTTCCCAGATTAAATCTTGGAAATATTTAAAAAGTCCCATTTCCAGGTAATCATTTTGAGACTGACTTAGCCTCACATCAAACAACTGGCCTCATCTTGTTGTCCTCTTCAGTTACTTTTTTTTTCTTTTTTTGTGCTTCCCATTGTAGGAATGCATCTTTATTCCTATACCTTCATATCCCATGTAAGTTCTGAATTCTTTATTCTCGCTCATAAAGGTTTTGACATGACTTGATTCCATCTGGTCCTTAGAGTTGTGTACGTGCAGACGAGTGAGACCTTCGTAAATTATTGACCGGAAGCCAGTCGTGTGTGAATTCCCATTTTCTTCGAAGTGTCGTCTCCTATGAGTTTTTTTTTTAATTTACCCCTTGGCTCCATCATTCTCTACGAATTTTCTCCTCATGTATAATGCCTTCCCACTTGTCTGTTTCCCGTTAATAACTCCTTAAAACAACTTATGAAAATTATTGCACCTAAGTTCATTTCTCACTCCTCTTCAGTTATTTATAATATATGATTTCATTTAAGCGATGTTCCCATATCTACCCCCATTGCAATATAAAGATCTGAAGACTTATTATATTTTCTCTTTTCCAGGTAAGTTTGACCTTGGGGTGCATGTAGCAGAGGCAACCACTGTAAGTAACAGTTTATTTGTTGTTGTTTGGATGAAATAAGCTAAATACATGTAACGTATTTAGTTAAATATGGCAGCCTTTGTCCGAAGATTTGATGCGCAATATTTTTTTTTTTATATATATTTTTCAAATTATATATATTTCAAGTGATGCGAATTCTTACACGTGAATATATGCAGTTTTAGACTGAATTTTCCAGTTAGGTTTAAATGTAATTTTCCACGTAAAGTTGAATGTAATTTGCAGTGATCTATTGAAATGTAATCCATTTACAAACGATGGGATTGTTTCACCGTTTTTTTAAGTTAGTTTCTTGTGTTGGCTTCAAAGTTACTTTATAGCTTATATGTTCGTTCAAAGTAATGAAACCCAGTAGTGGTAATAGAAAGATGCGTGAATTATTGATATTGGTTGATAAGATGTTGGGTGGTGGATAACTTCTTCGTATGCGAGGTTTTTCTTCTCAGTACCGTATATATATATATATATATATATATATATATATATATATATATATATATATATATATATATATATATATATATATATGTTTGAAAATGCCGGTAACCATTTCAGGTTAGATATATCCGAACAAAAAGTATATAACATTATTATCAACTGTGATACAGGCACCAGTTATTATCCTTGTCATAGGTTGTATTTCACCTCCGTTCCTGGTACCATTACATGTAAACCACAGTAGACTAACCCTCTTTCCACCTCACTCAGTATCAAGTTTCGCTTGTGTGTATCGTCACATGATTCTTAAGAATGTAATTCGTTGCCGTGAGAGTGTATTTTGCAAGTCCAGCGTTATTCCTTAAATACCGCAATTAAAGTAATTTTTATGTCGACAATCTCTTTAGAAGGGGGAGCGGGAACGCCTGCCAGTTACGTATCCCCTAACGTGTATGTTTGGTGGGGGAGAAACTCACGTTTTCTTCAATGGCGCGGAGGATAAATTCGTTCTTTCTGATGAGCAGCCAGCAAGAGGGAAGCCCCGGGCAAAAGTCTTGTGAAAGTACTCTCGTAAACTAACTTGCAATGAAAACTATTTCCTCAAGATTCATACCGAAGGTTTAGTTATCCCTTTGTTCTGTAGACTGAGCCAAAGGGTTTTTGAGAGTGTCATCATTTTCATTTTCAAAAGGACGTGGTCAAATTCAAGTGTATTACGGTAGTTTTAAACTTTCAACTTCAACCCGACAACTTTGTGTGTAGTTTGTGTCTTTTCTTTTTTCTTTTTCTTTCTTTTGGCCGTCGTGTAACACTGCTTGCTAGCGTCGCCCCCGAGGCCGAGGTAGGTGGCCCTCCAACTCTCGTCCTCGACGGGGATGATGCACGAGTGAGTCAACAAAGCGAAGGAACAGGTCAATACAATACCTCTTACCTGTTGAGCCGGAGGGAGGGAAGGAGGGTGGGTGAGTGGGAGGAGGTGGTGGCGACCGTGTTGCTCTCAAGGGTGTTCAGGGGTTGACTGTTTTCAGATATTTAGAATATTTCCGTTTAAATATTTTATGTACTATTTAGATAGATGTTTATTTCAGACTGGTTTATTTTTAATGAAAATGTAATGCAGTCTGATTTGGCTTTCTATTCGTTGATCTTAAGATTGAATTGGATATTTTTTTGTGTGTGTGACTTTTAGCGATCTCTGGTCTTTCTTACAGTTAATTTATATTACATCTTCTAACACCTTAGTCGAGCAACTATTTATCATTTGATTTGTCGTCGATTGATGTACGTGTCCATGCAGGACATAAACATATTCCATCTTCAGATTTGCCCGTGACATTATCGAGGGGTGATCTCGGGTTATTAAGCCGTCATGATTTGATCAATGATTACTTATCGTTATTTTGTACGAGGAGTTCTGTTACACTTAGTGTGTCTCATCTTTTTTAAACCATATCTGCGGATACAAGGGTTTTTAAGTATCTATATTCTATCCACTTATACTGTCAAATAATTCGGGATATTTATGTTTGTGTGACAACCAGTTTTTGGTATATATATATATATATATATATATATATATATATATATATATATATATATATACATATATTTGCGACCAAGTGTATGTATATTTTTTCCAGATGTGCTTCCAAAGGTATATGTTTTTTTTTCGTGATGTATACATGTATTTGTATGTTTTATCTTTTACTGGTGTGTCTTCCTGCATTGCTTGCATGCAAGCTTGCCTTTATTGGCTATGCTATGCTCTTCTAAACATTGTTTATGCTTTATATCTACATACTTAGATTACTGGAAGGCATTAATATTTAGCAGCCTTACGTCTGTGTGACTCACGACTACAATTTTTTCCCCCTCTAAAAGAACGTCAGACGCAAGCATTCTCGTTTGTACAGACTGATTATGCCTTCTATTCTCGTATTCCTTAACCCTTTACGCAAATTGTGCGTGGCATAACTAACGGCGTGCGTCAGCTGGACGACACTTTCCCCGAACTAACATCATCTGTCTACAGCGGAGCAAATAATTAGGATTCCATGGTGCGTGAAATGACATATGGTCAGGCATGTGTTTTGCTTGGTAGCAACGCTGTTTTGCATTACAGTCAGCTGCTTCGGGTTCCTTGCCTGTTTGCATCCCTGTTTGCCTTTGAGGTGCTTGCTTGTTTGCATCCCTGTTTGCCTTAGAGGTGCTTGCTTGTTTGCCTCCCTGTTTGCCTTTGAGGTGCTTGCTTGTTTGCCTCCCTTTTTGCCTTAGAGGTGCTTGCTTGTTTGCATCCCTGTTTGCCTTAGAGGTGCTTGCTTGTTTGCCTCCCTGTTTGCCTTATATATGCTTGCTTGTTTGCCTCCCTGTTTGCCTTAGAGGTGCTTGCTTGTTTGCATCCCTGTTTGCCTTTGAGGTGCTTGCTTGTTTGCATCCCTGTTTGCCTTAGATATGCTTCTTATATATATATATATATATATATATATATATATATATATATATATATATATATATATATATATATATATATATATATATACGCTGTTTAATTAACTCTGCACGTTTGGCTTGCTGACAATTCCCCCTATGCTAACTTCCCTCGTATTCTCGGTGACATTTTTTTTTGTTATCATCTTCCTTATTGCCTCCCTCCCTCCCTCACTCCTTCGCCTTCGTGCTTGCCCACACGTTCCCAGCCGTATCTCTGGCAGCGATCCGCATTCTCTAGCTTGTACGTGTGCGCCACGCTGCTGTACGTGTCCGTGAAATTCCTCCTTGCTCCGCACACTCCAGGTAATTAACTCGCGGTTCTTACACTCTCAAGGTCGCCTCGCTATTTTAAGGTAGACGTCCGTGAATGTCGATGATTTTTCTTTTTCATATATATACCAGTTTACCTTTAAAAAAGTATTGAGAAAATGCTAAACGACGTCTTTGTACTAGAATTATGTATATACAGATATGAAAGTGATATATATATATATATATATATATGTATATATATATATATATATATATATATATATATATATATATATATATATATATATATATATATATACACATACATATATATATATATATATATATGAAATAATTGGAATTATAAAATCAGATGTTTGTGCGTCTAGAATACAAACAAGAAGTTCGCAGATCAGGTCATGTACACTGGATATAGAAGGAACATAGATTTAGGAAAATAATTATATGACATTGTGCCTCGGTAAAGAAGGAGGCCACGACTTGTCACCAGGTAAAGAAAACGTAGTGTTATTTCGCTCGGTCGTGAGGCAGTTCGGGGGTGGCTCTCGGACCACCGTTGTTATTATAGCTTAACTAACAACCCCCTAATGACGGTTACGAATGTTCCTGTGGTTTAGGTAAAATGTGACGGGAGGGAACGAGGGATGAAACCCCGGGGAAGGTGAGTGGGAGGTAGTGTGAGTCGGGAGGGGATGGTGGAATGGACTGTGATTTCCCATTTTCCCCGTCTTTGGCCACTTAAACTTACGTTAATATATGTATGTATATATATATATATATATATATATATATATATATATATATATATATATATATATATATATATATATTCATGTTTACAGGACACGCGTCTTGAATGTCTATACTCCCCCTTTTTCTTTGTTGTTTTGATTAAGGGAAGGTCGTGCACTGCCTCCTGCTTAATATTTCCGATAAAACTCTGCGGAAATTGATATATCGCCGGGCGAAATGTCGTCATAATCTGGCTTCGGGAGGGATGCGATTATCTTCGCGGACTTTTATCATCCTTTGAGGGTTTGAAATGATATTACTCATGCGGGTTATACGCTGACCACTAGCTCATGTCTTTAAGGCTAAGATGAAAGACTCAAGGCGAATTGAAAATACGTATGTATATACGTGATGAAAAAGGGTTTGAGATGAAAAATTTAGCTCTGTGTGTGTGTGTATATATATATATATATATATATATATATATATATATATATATATATATATATATATATATATAAACATTGTCATTTTTTTGTAACGAGAAACCTTTTCGGGTCTTGCTTCAACACTTACCAGTGAATTACCTCGTTACTTTTTTATCCCTTAATTATTTATCTAACATCAAAACCAAGACATGTTTCATGACTTTGATGAGAGAAAATGTGATAAAGACAAGCTATTCGTGGTTCGTTTTAATTCGTTGACGCTTTACCATCCAGTAAGTACATACAAAGCTTGGCTGACACGACCCCTCATGTGGCGAACGTAAAAGAATAATGTGTTTGTACCAACGCCGCTTTTCCTCGGCCTTCAGACATGACTTGCCTCCAGTCACCTCAAATGACATGACCACGTCAGCACTCATTAAGGACATGACTGTTGATTGTTAGGTCAAGTCAGCTAGAACCCTTAAGATCACAAGGTAACGATGATTAAGAAAAAAAATATTGAGAAATCTCACGAGTATATAACATAAGACTTCAGAAACTGGATTATTATTATTGACCAGTTATAATCACACACACACACACACACACACACACACACACACACACACACTTACACCCTTGACGGACAGGCGTCTGTCGCCTCCTCCCCTGACCATCGCATTCCAATGTTTATTGATCATGAATATTGCATGTAGTAGTGGGAGTAGTCAGCCCCCCCCCCCCCCCCCCCTAGTGGCGGCTTTCGGCGGCGGTCCATTTTGGCTGAAGAATTACAGTTGTAAACCCATCCGGACGACGGGTACAGATGCTTTTATACTCACATCCTGGGGATGGTTTTATAATGCTGTATCGAGGCAGGAAAAATATATATATATATCCCCCGGACGGACTTCTCTCTCTCTCTCTCTCTCTCTCTCTCTCTCTCTCTCTCTCTCTCTCTCTCTCTCTCTCTCTCTCTCTCTCTCTCTCTTCCACCACTTTTTTTCTTTTTTTTTTTCCCTGTAACTTTCCGTATTCCCGAAAAATATGGAACCACCGTAACGTATGGTAGAGTTGGTGTGCGTTGTGATGTAACCCGAACATACATTACGTGGCCGTAACTGCCATATATTATTTCCCCCTGGTTCTGCTCTAATGTATAAAGTCTTTTTTCCAATTCCCTCAGTGACTACCCCTTTCATTTTTATTGTATTTATTTATCTGTTTATCTATGTATTTATTCATTGGGAGGAAGGGGAGTGGGGTTAGTATTGTACGACGATGCCGTCTTGTGCTCTCTTCTGTCGCACTGGACTTCACCAGTCGTTTGAAAACACTTTGGGTTTCGATGTAGTTTGAGAACACTTTGGGTTTCGATGTAGTTTGAGAACACCTCGGGTTTCGATGTAGTTTGAGAACACTTTGGGTTTCGATGTAGTTTGAGAACACTTCGGGTTTCGATGTAGTTAGAACACTTTGGGTTTCGATGTAGTTTGAGAACGCTTTGGGTTTCGATGTAGTTTGAGAACACTTTGGGTTTCGATGTAGTTTGAGAACACTTTGGGTTTCGATGTAGTTTGAGAACACTTAGGGTTCCGATGTAGTTTAAGAGCACTTTGGGTTTCGATGGGCGAATGGTATCGAAAATTTATGAGGTCCGGTAATATTTCCACCGCCCTTGGTCCTTGCCAGTGACACAGACTTGCATTTACAAACACGTCATCTCATTTGCTTTCGTGAGTAGAGTGACGAGAGAGAGAGAGAGAGAGAGAGAGAGAGAGAGAGAGAGAGAGAGAGAGAGAGAAACTAGTTCACTTCATGACTCAATCTACGACGGACAGAACGTGTCCCGGACTCGTCCCAGGATTATGTGTGGAGTTTTCCAACTCTGTAAATATGAATTTCATCAAAGTTTGTAAATGAATCATTTCCTCTTAAAGTTTTGGTCGTCATTGTAGATTCTATTTACATGCTCTAGGGATAAGGCCTCTCGCCTGTAATAGATTAGTTTATCTTTAAAGGTTTTGTGACTAGTTGTCTTATATATATATATATATATTCCTATGAGTCCACGGGGAAATAAAACACGATAAATTCCCAAGTGCACTTTCGTGTAATAATCACATCATCAGGGGAGATACAAGAAAGAAATATGACAGTCAGTATGTATGTATATATATATATATATATATATATATATATATATATATATATATATATATATATATATATATATATATATATGTATGAAACTGTCTGGTATTTGTTACTGTGTAATTTGAATAATTATCTTCTAATCTGGTATAATTTAACCTTCAGTTTGAAATATATATATATGCTATGACTTTCATTCTCTCGTAGGATGTATGTGTTGTGTTTTGGCAATAGAAACATCATATTGGCGCAGTATTGTTTATTGCTCTTTTTTTTTCGGTCGCACTATAACTTTTACACAATTGTCATATTGTTTATTACAGTGTAATTACGGGATACGTTTTTAGTGGTTTGTTTTTAGCATATCAGGAGGAAACAAAATTGTTTTGACACGGTGTATATATATATATATATATATATATATATATATATATATATATATATATATATATATATATATATATATATTTATTATTTATTTATTTATTCATTTATTTACTTTTTTTCTGTGAGCCCATGGGGAAATGAAACATAAGATTCCCAAGTGCACTTTCGTGTCATAATCACAGCATCAGGGGAGATACAATAAGAACTCCATATATCCAACTATTTTTTTTTCTATTCTGTGCCTCAAGTAAAACAATGGCAATCATTCAATATATACATAATGTGTATAGCATGTATGGCTTTATCTGTGGTTTGTATAATAGATTTTTATTCGTATATTTTTACCGTTGTATGAATGTATTACACAGTCTTGGAGCATGACTGTCTGGTCGCTGTGTGTCGTGTGTGCCAGAGATGTTATCTTGGGACAACAGAAGCTGTCTGGGATGATGATGACGTGTTATCTCGGTGAGTCCTGTTCCTCAAGATTAGACGGAGAATTCAGTCCCTCGGCGGATTCTAATTCTATGAATATTTTTGGATTAGGTGGGAAAAAAAAAAGATTGATTCTCTTCTCTCTCTCTCTCTCTCTCTCTCTCTCTCTCTCTCTCTCTCTCTCTCTCTCTCTCTCTCTCTCTCTCTCTCTCTCTCTCATTATCTCCCCGTGGTATTCTGTGTTCTTCTTCTGAGCTTCCTCACTTGCACTCTCCTCCTTCTCTCTCTTTTCGTGCTGGCGAGACAATCCAATTTTTTTTTCCATTCTTTATTTTCTGTGAAAGAAAATGGGGAAAATAGACCTTTTGTCGTTCTCTGCTCTGCGTGAATAGTTACAATTGACAGAAAACGGCTTCTCACTTGCGGCTCATAAAGTGTTGGTGTCCCGAAATGTGGATGGGACCAGCCTGACCCGAAGTGTTGTTATGGCAAGCATGTGTGAGTGAGAGAAGAAGTTTAGAGAAGATTGGGAGTACATGGGTGTACCAGATGACAGAGTACCTGATGGTCTTTGCTGAGGTCATGTGTTGGAGGACAGTACATAACAGTACATAGCAGAAGACCTGATGGTCTATGATTAGGTTATATGCTGGAGGGCAGTATTTGGGAGAGCCAGATAACAGAAGACCTGATGGTCTTTGCTGAGGACAGTACATAGAGAAAACCAGATAACAGAAGACCTGATGGTCTATGATTAGGTTATATGCTAGAGGGCAGTATTGGGGGGGAGCCAGATAACAGAAGACCTAATGGTCTATGATAAGGTTATGTGCCGGAGGACATTACATAAAGAAAAACCAGATAACAGAAGACCTAATGGTCTATGATAAGGTTATGTGCCGGAGGACAGTACATAAAGAAAAACCAGATAACAGAAGACCTAATGGTCTATGATAAGGTTATGTGCCGGAGGACAGTACATAAAGAAAAACCAGATAACAGAAGACCTAATGGTCTATGATAAGGTTATGTGCCGGAGGACAGTACATAAAGAAAAACCAGATAACAGAAGACCTAATGGTCTATGATAAGGTTATGTGCCGGAGGACAGTACATAAAGAAAAACCAGATAACAGAAGACCTAATGGTCTATGATAAGGTTATGTGCCGGAGGACAGTACATAAAGAAAAACCAGATAACAGAAGACCTGATGGTAAGGCACGTGTTGAGGGACAGAAGACCTGATGGTCTGTAAGTAAGGCACGTGTTGAGGGACACGATAGGAGGGAGAGCGGAAGTGGTTCTTGGGCATTATCTTCCCGCATGGGGAGCAAGCACGTGTGGTGAGGGAGGAGGCCATCTGCAGTGGCAGTGCCCTCCAACATGTCTCACAGGCCGTAGAACACAAGTGAAGGGAGGCTCCGAGAGTGTGTGTGTGTGTGTGTGTGTGTGTGTGTGTGGCAGCAACTTGCAACAGCATCCACGACATCAGAGCCACCGCTCTGGAATGTTACTTGGGCGCCGTCACCACCCCAGACCACAGGATTCCCAAGCAGTGCCTCGTAAATCCAGGGTCCACAGTCAAGTCGTCCAGCGTTATCTCGCTAATACACACACACACACACACACACACACACCACACACACACACACACACACACACACACACACACGGGATTGCACTTCTAAGCCTCGCCCGCATCGTGGTCTTGCGATACTCGCACAGACCCCTAGAGATCCTAACAGCCCCATCCGATGGTTGGTTAGTTAAGCCTTATTGAAGAAGGCCCATCGACTAATCAGGGTCATCAAAGGGCCGTCATCGTCGAGCTCCTGTACGTCCAACCAGCGAGGAATCCTTAAACTCCTTCCTCAAACGCTGAGGAGGATGACGATTCTAAAGACCACATTCATCTCTGGCTGTCCTTGCGGCCCTTGCCACACTCAACCACTTGTTATCTTCGGTGATCAACACATTACTACCAGTGTATCTGTAGAGAGAGACCGACCGCTCAGCCCCTCCCCTTATCTTGTGAGCGACGCGCCTCTCCCTCTTTATATATAGATAGGATGTCTTATGTTCATTGCATGATTACGGCCTTTCTCTTTCATTGCAGAAATTGATCATGTTCAATACAGGCGAGTCGTTACCATCTTTTAACTACCGGTCGTTTTGGGGAAGAGTTGAAACACGAATGGTATTGATTTCTTTGTAAGTCATATTTGTGGTTGTATGTAAATCTTTGAGCGTCGAGGAGACGACCCCTTGATAGCACGACGTCTCGAGATCGTGCTCAAGGGTCGGACACTCGCGCTCAGGAGTCTTACGGTAGCCCTCCTCGGGGGCTCGAACCGGCTTGTTCATGGTTCTTGTCGTCGCGCTCAGGGGCCACATCGTCGTATTCAAGGGCCACGTCGTCTTCCTCAAGGGCCACGTCGTCATGCTCAAGGGCCACGTCGTCGTGCTAAAGGGCCACGTCGTCGTGCTCAAGGGCCACGTCGTCGTGCTCAAGGGCCTCGTCGTCGTGCTCAAGGGCCTCGTCGTCGTGCTCAAAGGGCCTAGTCGTCGTGCTCAAGAGTCGCACGTCGTCGTGCTCAAGGGCCTCGTCGTCGTGCTCAAGGGCCACATCGTCGTGCTCAAGGGCCACGTCGTCGTGCTCAAGAGCCGTGCCCTCTCCTACAGAAGTTGGTTGTCTCTGTTGATCTATTGGTTCATCTGAGGTGACGTTTGGAACCGAGAAGCTTTCGTTTCCTTCTGTTGACTCTGTACAAGAATGACCACTGTTTCTCGCGTGTTGGTGAATTTTGGTTCGTTAGGAAAGAATTATTCCGTGGATGAGATGAAAGAAGGAGAAGAAGAAGAAGAAGTAGAAGAAGAATAGATTTTGAAGATCTACAAAGAGAAGGAGGGACATATTTTAAGTCTCCCTTACTCCCATCCCGTCCTTGGCTCATTCGTCCAAAACTTTTATGCCTAACCTTCTTCCTGTGCCTTCCTCCCCTCCCTCCTCCCCACCCTCACTCACTCCCCTCCCTCTCGCCTCGCTCCCCTCCATCTACAACCTCCACTCCTCACCACTTGCAGGGCAGCTGGAGCATCATATAAAGCTGCCAAACTCGCCCATGGCGGTGGTGCTAGTGCTGCTTCTGGGCGAAGTCCGTCTCACCTCCTCCTCCTCCTCCTCCTCCTCCTCCTTGACCATTACCATGCAGATCTCGTCTGGTTGTATCGGGTTTTTGGCCTTCCATCTGGTGGGACAAGCGATATGCATAATCCCCACCATTTACAGGCTACCCGCGGGGAAAGCCATGATCGCACACACACACACACACTCCTCTCTCTATATATATATTGGAAAATTCAGGGTACATCGCTTATGCTTGGAGATGCACTCCCAACGGCATTAGTGCTACTGGTGTAGAGCGGGGGGAGGTTTTTCTCTCTCTCTCTCGCATCTTTTTTTTGGGGCGACAGGTCTCGAGTTTCTTTTAAGTCTCCTGGACGAGTGTGGTCGAAGACAGTAACGATGCCTCGGTCTTTGAGGCAAGAGGGACGGCCACAGCTACCTGTCGAGACGGAGGGCTGGGTGTTGGATCTACCTGTCGAGACGGAGGGCTGGTTGAATCATCTACCTGTCGAGACGGAGGGCTGGGTGAAGCATCTACCTGTCTAGACGGAGGGCTGGGTGAAGCATCTACCTGTCGAGACGGAGGGCTGGGTGAAGCATCTACCTGTCGAGACAGAGGGCTGGTTGAATCATATATTTGTCGAGACGAGGGGCTAGGTGAATCATCTACCTGTCGAGACGGAGGGCTGGTTGATTCATTTACCTGTTGAGACGGAGGGCTGGTTGAATCATCTACCTGTTGAGACGGAGGGCTGGGTGAAGCATCTACCTGTCGAGACAGAGAGGACTGGTTGAATCATCTACCTATCGAGACGGAGGTCTGGCTACACCTTCGACCAAGCCCTCTCTCCCAGACCCTTGTCGTCCGTGACACTACAGGAGGAGACTCTGGGAGGAAGAGATACGTGGTTGCTCACTGAGGCGTGTTGGTTAGCCTTCCAGGTAAACCGTGTTTTACCGGGAGATAGCACTAGGTCCGGGTTCCACCGGACGCTCTTGACAGATCCAGATGCTGTACATATGTGTGTGTGTGTGTGTGTGTGTGTGTGTGTGTGTGTGTGTGTGTGTGTGTGTGCGCGGGTGTGTGTGTGTGTGTGTGTGTGTGTGTGTGTGTGTGTGTGTGTGTTCGTCATGTATCACTAACTCCCTCTGGCTACTCTTAAGTTCAGGCTTGGTGGTCGAAAGTCCCTGACCACAGCACGTATTGATTTTTTTCTAAAAATAATTTCTTCGTGTCATCTTCTGTGCGAATGTTCGCCGGTCCTTCATCTCAAATGCTGTTGAATGGACCCACTCAATGCAAGCCCTTATTCTTTAATGTCTTCCTCCTCCTCCTCCTCCTCTTCTTCTTCTTCTTCTTCTTCTTCTTCTTCTTCCTCTCAACTGCATCTTCCGACCACTTGGATGGAGCTGTTGATCGTCCCTGTGGTCCTGGGTGTGAGGATTCGTCCGGCTCAGCTGGTCCTCCACGTGGTTACGAACCGCGTTTCGTCCCCTCAGTCGAGGTTGAGGCCATCCTAACTACGAGTAGCACCGTCGGGAGATGCTCAGGAGGGTTGTGCCGTCGTGGTCAAGGCCCGCAGGTGTCGTGCTCGAGGGGCCGTGCCATCGTACCGTGTCGCGCCGACGAGAGAGAGAGACGCTGCCGTTCCCCGGAGGGCAAGTTACGAGTTCTAATTGGCCACAAGTAATGAGCGTGTATTCTCAAGCCCTAGTTTGGTTACCGGTGTGATTTATCGATGAAAAAAAAAAGAAAGAAAATATACAGAATTGAAATACATGAACAGGAATTTGTGTTCCTCATACAGGAAATATATTTTTTTTTCTTAACGAACCGTAATAGTTTGGGATAGAGAGTAGGAGTCGTCACAACCGCTGTAATTGGTTGTTACTAAGAGTTATGATGTCCAATTCTCTCTCGAAGTATCCTGATGTGCCTGTCGTTTTCTTCGCCAAAGAAATGAAGCCAGGGACTGGCTCCGTTTTCCTCGTGTGAAGGCAAGCAGCGGTTTCCTGTATCACCTTGTCAACAGGCGTCAGTAAATGTTGACTTTTTGTTTTCCTTTTCAAACAGAGACACCGACACCAACACTGGCTTATTCATAAGATCCTGAGGTGGTGGGTAGTGCATATTTGTACAGTACGGGAGAGGAAGTGCCAGTAGACTGTACGGGGAGGGAGGTCCACACTCACTGGTGTGTGTGTGTATGTGTGTGTGTGTGTGTGTGTGTGTGTGTGTGTGTGTGTGTGTGTGTGTGTGTGTGACCTCTCGTATTTATTTGTATTCACAAGTGAGAGGTGAAGATAGTATTCTGTTCGGGGCTGGAGAATGTCGAAGTAAAAGGCACATATTTATTCATTCTCTCTCTCTCTCTCTCTCTCTCTCTCTCTCTCTCTCTCTCTCTCTCTCTCTCTCTCTCTCTCTCTCTCTCTCTCTCTCTCTCTCTCGTGTGTGTATGCCTGCGCGTCTCTTGAGTATGTATGTGTGCATGCGTGCGCGCTCATGAGCGTATACATGCACGCTTGTGTGTGTGTGTAGGCGAGGAGTGCGCCAGCCCTTGCCATGTCCCGAGAGGAAACAGTTCTCTCTCCTGCGTATATCTACCACATATCTACCACATATCTACCACATATCTACCACATATCTACCACATATGCCGCTGCAGATTAATTTCCTTTGAATATCACAGATTATTATTCTTGGCGACTGGCGCCCCAAAGAGAGGAGTGGAATTATTTTTTTCATTTATCCTCAAACCACGACGGTACGACCTTGAGCCCGACGGTACGACCTTGAGCCCGACGGTACGACCCTTGAGCCCGACGGTACGACCCTTGAGCCCGACGGTACGACCCTTGAGCCCGACGGTACGACCCTTGAGCCCGACGGTACGACCCTTGAGCCCGACGGTACGACCCTTGAGCCCGACGGTACGACCCTTGAGCCCGACGGTACGACCTTGAGCCCGAAGGTACGACCCTGGAGCCCGACGGTACGACCTTGAGCCAGACGGTACGACCCTTGAGCCCGACGGTACGACCCTTGAGGCCGACGGTACGACCCTGGAGCCCGACGGTACGACCCTGGAGCCCGACGGTACGACCCTGGAGCCCGACGGTACGACCCTTGAGCCCGACGGTACAACCCTTGAGCCCGACGGTACGACCCTTGAGCCCGACGGTACGACCCTGGACCACGACGGTACGACCCTTGAGCCCGACGGTACGACCCTTGAGCCCGACGGTACGACCCTGGAGCACGACGGTACGACCATTGAGCCCGACGGTACGACCCTTGAGCACGACGGTACGACCCTTGAGCCCGACGGTACGACACTGGAGCCCGACGGTACGACCCTTGAGCCCGACGGTACGACCCTGGAGCACGACGGTACGACCCCTGAGCGTGACGGTACAACCCTTTAAGACGACGGTACGACCCTTGAGCACGACGGTACTACCCTTTAACACGACGGTACGTACTCAAGGCCGTCGTACCCAAGGGTCGTACTGGCGCGCTTCATAAGGAAGGCAAAGTGGGGGTGTTGGGGGGTAGAAAATCCACGACCTCACCATCCATCCCCCCACCACACACACACACACACACACACGTTCCTCTGCCACCACTGCCACTGCCAACCCCGCCCCCCCCCCCCTCCATCACCGCCTCTGTGACAGTAGAGCCCTCCCCCCCCCCCCGCCCTGCGCCATAAACATCATCCCCTTATCATTTAGCCAACCGTAGAGCAGACATGCCAAGTGATAAGCCCGTGGGCGGCCATCACAATGAAACGAGACCCGCCCGTACTGCGTTTTCTGTTGTCTCTGACACTGTGAAAAAAAAAAGAAAATTATATAGAGTTCCGCGCGTGACGTTTTCTGTTGTTCTCCACCACTTCGGGACCTGAAACTGAAACGTTTGGACGAAACTTTGACGACGTCTCGTTTTCCATGTTGGTGTTTTGAGTGACGCGTTCGCTGTATGTGTTGATGCCGGTGTTCGCAATTGTTGTAGGTGTTGCATGGAATGAGGTGATGGTGGTAGGTGTTGCAGTGATGGTGGTAGGTGTAGCATGGATGGTGGTGATGGTGGTAGGTGTTGCATGGATGGTGGTGATGTTGGAAGGTGTTGCATGGATGGTGGTGATGGTGGTAGATGTTGCAATAATGGTGGTAGGTGGTGATGAGGAAGTGAGGGTGTTGGTGGAGGTGTGATGGTGATTATGGTGGTAGTGGTGGTGGTAGAGGCGGCGGCGATAGTGGTGGCGATGGTGGTGGTGGAGGCGGCGATGGTGGTGGTGGTGGTGGTGGTGGTGGTGGTGGAGGGAGGAAGGCGGGAGGGCGCGCGTGTAGTAGACTCCGGGTCTCCGACCACGGCTGGTCTCACTTGGTCCTAGGCACCGCTACACAACGCAGGTCCCCTCCGTCACACACACTCACACACGCACGCACTCACACAGACGCACGCACTCACACACGCACGCACAAAATATCCCCGCGTTCTCGCACACACACACACACACACACACTCGCACACGCAACCCTATACCCCATATAAAACAGACACACGCTCCGTTTTACTCTCTCTCTCTTTCATTCTCTGTCTCTCTCTCACACACACCCTTCGCACACACGTACACTTACACACACACGCAACCCCTTACATATACACATACACACGCTCACACCCTCGTTTGGATATCTACCCTCAACCCTTCGGATGCACGCGCGTGCAGCTTTGAAGTTAGCGTATAGAAAACTAGTAGCCCAAAGAAAGCGAGAGAGAAAGCGAGGAACTTTAGCGTTAGACAACGAAGTGTGAGACAGAGAGAGAGAAAGAAAGAAAGAAAGAGAGAGAGGCGTAGAGAAATTGTGTATATATATCTATATATATTTTTTTTATGTGTGTGAAGGCTGGACGTAACGCTGGCTGTACGTGGGGTGAAGGTAAAATATAATCATTTGCTGAACAGCCTTGGATAATGTTGGTGTCGACATGGAAAATAACAACAACTAGAACAACAACAACAACAACAACAACAACAGAAGATAACCACCGGTACAGCAACAACGAGACGTTGGCCATCTCTCTCTCACGTGCACGGAAAAAAAAAGAAAGAGAGAGAGAGAAAAGAAAATGAGATAGTTCTACTGGCCTGGTGTGTGTGTATGGGGGATGGGGATGGGTCCTGGTGATTGTGCTCGTGAACACCTGTACTGAACTAGTGGTCAACGAGTAATAACCAACGCATGTTAGAAAAGCTTTCGTGTTACGTGTGGAAGACGACGACGAGAGAAAGAAAAAATATAGATATCAGTTTGTGTGTAATATGTAACATGTGAAAAGAAAAGAAATATCACTTTATGTTCAATTTGTAACATATGAAAAGAAAAGAAATATCACTTTATGTGCAATTTGTAACACGTGAAAAGAAATAAAGATATCACTTTATGTGTAATTTATAACACGTGAAAAGAAAGAGAAATATCAGTTTATGTGTAATTTGTAACACGTGAAAAGAAATAAGAATATCTCTTTATGTGTAATTTGTAACATGTGAAAAGAAAAAGAAAAAAACATCACTTTATATGTAATTCGTAACGTGATAAAAATATATATATATATATATATATATATATATATATATATATATATATATATATATGCGTATCACTTTATGTGTAATTTGTAACATGTGAAAAGAGTATATATCTATAACTTTATATGTAATTTGCAGCATGTGAATCGAAATAATGTGGTGTGTGATTACAACAGAAGTTGGAGAAAAATGTGAATTATTTACATAAACACATTTTAAAGTGGGCGAAGAAAAGGGAAATTAAATGTAAGTGAAGGATACCTGAAGGAAATTCTTGTGAAGTTGAAAACTTGTTCTGAAGTTTATATATAAGGCTTATGATTAACCCCCCCCCCCCTCCCTCCCCCAGACGTAAAACACCAGTGGAAGAACGAACTTCCTCGTATAAAGGGCGGGAAAAAAAAGTAAAAAAATTTTTTTTTCTTTCTTTGCTTTCCTTGTTAATGCTGCTGGTGCGCGAGTGTGGCGAGAACAGTAGATAAGACGGGGTAGCCTCTGTGTGTGTGTGTGTGATAGCCAGCTGCTGTGTGAAGATAGGATTGATGGCGTCGCATCTATCAGGCAATAGATCAGGCAATAATAGATCCGCCATCGATTGTCGTCCGTCCCTCGTGTTCACAGCGTGGACGTTGGACATGTGTCTCTGTGTGTGTGCGTTTTTGTCTGCATATTTGTGTGTGTGTGTGTGTGTGTGAGTGTGTGTTTTAAGGGAACACCTGAAGATTCGCCCTGTGATTTTCAAGGCTTGAGATAGGCTAGGTTGAGTTAGGTTTGGTCGAGTGTCGTTAGACTGGGCTAGGTTACAAGCTTAACCTAGTCGTTAGATTGGGCTATGTTACAAGCCAAACCTAGTCGTTAGACTGGGCTAGGTTACAAGCTTAACCTAGTCATCAATTGGGCAAGGTTACGAGCCTAACCTAGTCGTTAGATTGGGCTAGGTTACAAGCTTAACCTAGTCTAGTCTAGAGAAATGTTAGGGAACAAGTCTACAAGTCTACCTGGTTTTAGTATACATGTGAATGATGAGGTGTCTTCTACTGGTTTTAGTATACATGTGAATGATGAGGTGTCTTCATAATATCCATGCATCATTGTGTTCGTGAGTGGCTGTGTCGTGGTGTATATTGTAGTTGTTCTTTCAGCGCTTGTGTTCGGAAATACGTGTTTGTTTGTGTGTACGGGGTAGGAGTTCCCCCACGCTCCTGTGTCCCCGTCTCGCTGCCTCCTCTGCTATAGCACAACTTTTTGATGATTTCGATATGCTCTTTACTTTCACCTTTGTCTGTCTCCATTCAGTTTGCTCCATCCAACCAACTCTCGTGCTACTTACTTACTTACTTACTTACTTTACTTACTTACTTATTTACTTACTTTCTTACTTACTTCACATTTTATTGACAGGGGTCGTTCCATCCTTAACACCTTCCGAGGACCTGTGTGTACTTTATTGCATCACCATCGCTCTGGTTTTTTGAAGACTTTAAGGTTGTGTTGTGGGATCAGGTCACCCCTCACTCTTCTGTCTTCCATGGTGGGGGGCAAATATAGAAAGCCTCTCAACCTTTCCCTGTATGTGTGACTCCACTCCCTGAGGTCTGGTAACTGTGTCTATTTGCGCCTCCTCTGGACCTTCTCATTTAGCTCTTTGTGCCTCATTCAGTGCGGTGGTGATGATGATGACGACGATGACAAACCTAAGTTTTAATCTAGTTTCAGCCAAATGAAGGATGTGGAGAGCGTACTGATCATATCCTTATGCTTTCGTGCTATACTTCTTCTTTGCCGTCCCTGTGTGTGTGTGTGTGTGTGTGTGTGTGTGTGTGTGTTTAATAAACCAGGAAAGCGGAGGGAATGAGCATGAAGGACTGAAACGTTAACCAACTCTCTGTGATTCTCTCACTGGGTGGGAAGGCGGCGACGCGCGGTCAGCTGTGGCTGCACACACACCCCTCTCCTCTCTCAACCCACGTGTGGCCCTGGGACCTGCACGTGAACACGACGTGCAGTCAGCTGATCTCGGAGGAGGAGGAGGAGGAGGAGCAGAAGCAACAACGTTCGATTGAGCCGTCCTTCGCATCGACCTAGCGGGTGGCGGCGAGCGGCCCAACCGCTTCACACTGTGTTGGTCTTTATGTACACGAAAGGGTCGTCCGTAGTGGTGGTATATATATATATATATATAAAACAATGACGTTTGTTGCCGTTTGCGAACTTCGTCTCTTCTCTTCGTAAGCCAGTCCGAAAGTTAGTTCTTGTAGGTGGAGGAGTGGTTTCGAGCCCTTAGGTCCAATTCGACCTTCGCAGGAAACACCCTCCCTCCCCCCTTAAAAACGCACGTAAAGAAAGAAAGATCTTTGAGGAACACGTGTTCCAAAGTTCCTTTACGAAAACGTGTTCGTACGAAGTCTCTGAGGCGATGCACACTGGCCTAGTTCTGTGCATTCTAAGCCGCCGCTGCTTCTAATCCTTCCCCAGCTGAGGGAGTTCTGGAGTCATGCACCTGAGAGAGAGAGAGAGAGAGAGAGAGAGAGAGAGAGAGAGAGAGAGAGAGAGAGAGAGAGAGAGAAGGGGTCGCGTGTCCATGTATTTTTCATGGGCATAAATCCTGTTGCCCTAATTTCAGGTCTGGGTGTCTAAAAGCCGAAGATCAGTAGTCTGAAGAGAGAGAGAGAGAGAGAGAGAGAGAGAGAGAGAGAGAGAGAGAGAGAGAGAGAGAGAGAGAGAGAGAAGTAGAGGAGGGAAGAGAGAAGCGAATGCCACTTGATTTGTCGTGTCGAATCGGGAGATGATTCGAATCAATTGAAGCAGCGAAGCAGGTGTCCCCACGACGTGGACGCGTCGCTCCTCTGCTGGTCAGAAACATCCCTTGGTACGCATGCAGTGACCCCCTTCACGACGGACTGAAAAAGGAGGGGGATTTTTTTTTTTTCTTCTTTTTCTGGTGTCGTTAAGGTATGAAATTTCGGGCCGAATCTAGCGATCGAGTCGAGGGGACACTGTATCGAAGGGCTGTGATAAAAGCCCTGTATCTCGATACATCGCTGGGTAACGTGTGCATGGGTTACACCGAGACATCGAAAACTGTATTGAAAAAGGAACTTTTAACACCATTATTGATGTACGTTCTTCTCTCCTCGAGTGTTAACGGCGCCACCTTCCTACCGTGGGAAACGGCGAAAAGGTATGAAAAGAGTGTGTGTGTGTGTGTGTCCGCGCGGGCGCCCTTCCCTCCCCTGTCATGGACTTGTTTATTTACCGAAACGATATATTGGGAATCGGGTCAAGAAGGATATACCAGGTGATGCCCGGCGTCATGCGTACCAACGAAAAATATCCTCTCTCTCTCTCTCTCTCTCTCTCTCTCTCTCTCTCTCTCTCTCTCTCTCTCTCTCTCTCTCTCTCTCTCTCTGTCCTCAGAGGAGGTGACCTATACGACTTTCTGGATTACGGGAAATACACTAAGTATATGTATGTGTGTGTGTGTGTGTGTGTGTATGTGTCTTAAGTATGCGTAAGGAGCAGTGAGGTTTTGTTATAAGACTTCTGCGTGACGTGGGGAGGACCCAGTCGAACCTCACCTGGCGATGCTGCGTCTCAATGTTCTGTTTGAATCAGGTTCGTCGTGTTGGGTATACACGAGGCTGGCCAACCTTATATAGACTCACCAGTATGTGTTGATGAAGCTAGCGAGCCTTATGATGTGTGGGTGTGTGTGTGTGGGTGTGTGTGTGTGTGGGTGTGTCATCGTCGGGCGGCGGAGCAGAGGACCAGTGTGGTGGGTAGGCAGGCTTTTGCGTTCGTTCGTTACGACATGCTCTGACGCGGGGACACGACACCCCCCCGCCTGCCTACGCTTCCTCACGTTTACGTCATCAAAGGGGAAAGAGGAGGAGGAGGAGGAGGAGGGATAGGGGAAGGGGGAGGAGATATTTTCAGCCACCCTGAATCATCCCAGAGTTGGAAACTCGTCCTGAAAAATGAGACACTCGGTACTCCAGAGTTATCAGAATGAGAGACTTGGATATACATATATATTTTTTTCTTCCACCCCTCCCCACACACCACCTTCTGTCGGGAGTGTGGTATATATATATCAACGAAGAGGAGGAGGAGGAAGGAGGCCTGTTACAGGAGGGTTGGGTCTTTACGTGTACGGTTGAACGAGGAGGACCCGTGATACGGATGGTTAACTCGAACTACGAACGTGTCTGCTTGTGTTACCAAGGCCGTGCATACGTCCCTCCTCCTTCGTCCCATTGGAGTAACTGGCTTCATGGGCTGGAGTCAGAGGAGGCGGGAGTGTGTGAGTGTCTGTGTGTGTGTGTGTATGGTGTTTGGAATTATCCTCAACACCTGAGGGAGGCCTTCCCATTTTTTCCCTCGACTGTTGGCTATAACGTGGACGTTCTTACTGGCCCCCCTGGTAGTCGAGGTGGTGTTCCACATGTCTGGCTGGCCGACGAGCTGGGGGGGTTTTTTCGAATTGTTTGTCGCTTGTCCTCCCGCAGGGAGAGCCCATTTTTTAATCTTTTGTGAATCCGGGATGCTTATATAGCATTTGATATGACCTTTTAGACTGTGTGGCCGGTTATTGAAGAGTAGGACAGGGTGTGTGTGTGTGTGTGTGTGTGTGTGTGTGTGTGTGTGTTTGTCCGTCGCTGTATGAATTCTTTGTATCTTGGAAGGGAGTGTTTCTGTTTGTCACTTGCTGTATGATGATGAGGCGAAGGGGATGAGGGACTGGCTACCGGCGGCAGCATCATCTGTGGAAGCCTGGGAATCTCTGGCCTCTGGTTCGAACCCCGTGGGAGGGTGTGACCTTTTTGGTGGTATTTTCGTGTGTGGGTTCCTCTCGTCCAAGCTCCTGGCCAGCCTGTAGATCATTCATGGACGCGTTGCAGTTTTTTTTCTTTCTTTCTTTCTTTCTCTTCTTTTTTTCTTTCTCTCTCTTCTTTTTTTTCGCATCTTGGATCGTTCGTTACCTCCTCCTCCACCTCCTCTTCTTCTTATTCATTTTCTTCTTCTTCTACTTCCTCTTCTTCTTCTTCTTCATCTTCTTGTTTTTCTTCTTCTTCTTCTTCTTCTTCTTCTTCTTCTTCATCTTCTTGGTTTTTTTTTCTTTTCTTCTTCTTCTTCTTCTTCTTCTTCTTCTTCGTCTTCTTCCATTCATGCGTTGGAATGTACTTCTTTCTCGTTCAGGTGGACAGTCATACAACACCTTTTGTTCGCTGAGGAAAGTTTATTCCCTGTATGTTAAATTTGTTAGTTGATATCTTCAATTTTTTTTTTTTTTTTGTAACTGTAAAATGAGTCTCTCTCTCTCTCTCTCTCTCTCTCTCTCTCTCTCTCTCTCTCTCTCTCTCTCTCTCTCTCTCTCTCTCTCTCTCTCTCTCTCTCTCTCTGTACATTTTGTACATTCTTGTCGGCACAACTATTCTGGAACGAATCGCCACAGAAACGTCTCACATACAAAGTAGAGATAACACCCCCCCCCCCCTCCCCCCTGTAAGTTGGACAAACTAATTATGTGTGAGAGAGAGAGAGAGAGAGAGAGAGAGAGAGAGAGAGAGAGAGAGAGAGAGAGAGAGAGATCGTTGCACAAATTTGCATATATGTTAAGGAAACGGATTATATATTTGTCTCCAGGTGCCATCACTTGGAGGTTCTCCACGCGGTAAAGTTTCAGTACATGTATTGTTGTAAGATGAAGGCAGAGATATCATAGCACGCAATATTTACTTGCATATTCATTCTGCAGATGAATGAGTTCGGTGACCTTATTATGTAGAGAGAGAGAGAGAGAGAGAGAGAGAGAGAGAGAGAGAGAGAGAGAGAGAGAGAGAGAGAGACGGGGTTGGGGGGAGTCGTATATCTACCTGCTGTGGGGGTCATTTGGAAATGCAGAACACCTCATGTTGACATGAAATTGTTCACGTGTTCTTAAATACAGTAGTTCATCATGACCCCACGCGAGTGAGGTCCTGGCCACTCCATTAACGCAGTGTGGGCGAGCGTCGCGTCACTCCTTCAGTGCCCCAGTAGCGTAACTCATTAAGTCTTAACTCCCACTGAGTTCCCCGGTAAGGTCACTCGTAATTGACCCCCCCCCCTACCAGTAGTCAAGCACTTGAGTGTTTCTGTAACGCGATAGTGACCGAGGAGGAGGAGGCGGGTGGGTAGGTAACTCCTGAGAGAGAGTGTGTCCCTCCCCCCGTAATGTAACTCCTGAGATTGGGGTGGGACTCATGTATATATCAGGTCGTGAGCTGTGGTCAGCCGACACCCGTTTGGGTCCGTGAGATGGCTGGAGACGGGTGCACACAATACTCAGGACCGACCCTACCTCCCGTGGGCCGTCTCTCTCTCTCTTCTAGAGGGTCTGTTTGGTCTTTCTGGGGCAGTCTCTGGTCTTTTTGGGAGGGTTTCTGGTCTTTTGGGAGGGTTTCTGGTCTTTTGGGAGGGGTTCTGGTCTTTTGGGATGGTTTCTGGTCTTTTTTGTCTGATGGCAAGTGGTCTTTTTTGTTAAGGTGGTCTGTTATTTTTTTTCACGTGTTCTTTGGTCTTTTTCAGGTGGTCTATGGTCTTTCAGGTGTTCTGTGGTCTTTATTCATGTGGTCTATGGTCTTAATTTCAGGTGTTGTCTGGTATTTTTTCAGGTGGTCTATGGTCTTTCTTTCAGACGGTCTATTGGTCTCTCTCTCTTTCTGGTCCTTTTTTTGGTTTTCGGGTGTTCTCTGGTCTATTTTCAGATGGCCTATGGGGTCTTTTTCTCGCACGTGCTCGAGTGGTGTGCATGCGTGCGTGCTCTGACGTACACATTCTGCTTTGCGTTGATGTGAGAGGTCTTTGCCCACTTGGTTCAGTATGTGTCTCTGTCCTTGTAATTGTGTTTGTACATATACGTGGTGCTTACCTGTGTGTTTGCTCGCGTGTGTGTGTGTGTGTGTGTGTGTGTGTGTGTGTGTGTGTGTGTGTGTCACGAAAAGGTTTAGGAGGGAAAGAACGCCCTCGTATCTATGCCAAAACCTTCGCGGCGTGACTGGCCTCCCTCCCTCATGATCAGACTGGGGGAAACAGAACCTTCCCTTATCAGAAGGTCAGTAATCTCTCACCAGGGCGCGCTAGCGGGAGCTAAGTATACATACACTGGGATTGCAAAATCACTTTCTCTCAACTCCGGTGTTTTTTTTTTTCTTCCATCATTTTAAAGATGGAGGGTAGAGTGTGATTATTAGGGTCTTAAATACCAGTTAGTGTCATGTAGAATGTCCTCCTCCCACCCCACACCACCCTCACCCACCCAACCACCCACCCATCCCACCCACCCTCACCCCACCCCACCCCTCACCCACCTCAACCCCACACCCACCCACCCTTTACGTCATCGTTATGAACGTCGCTTGTTTCAGGTCACTGGCTGTAAGCTAGCAAAACCCTTGTTTTATTAACCTGTCCCTTGAGCACGACCCTTAGGCACAAGAAGGGGTTGGCCTTTGACCTGACACTAAAAGAGATACGGTCAAAGGCTCTCTGTCGCACCCTAAGGGCTGCACCGTCGTGTTCAAGGGTCGTCGTTCTCTGTCACCAAGGCTTGACCATTGACCCTTATGCTCAAGGGGTGTATCATCGTGTTCAAGGGTCGTCGATCTCTGTCACCAAGGCTTGACCATTGACCCTTATGCTCAAGGGTTGTATCATCGTGTTCAAGGGCTGGTTCACTCGTATTTCAAGGGTCGTGCCTTCCTCGCTCAAGAGGAGCTGTTCGTAAGATGTTCCAAACCAGCATTACGCATCCTAGACTGTGTGTGTGTGTGTGTGTGTGTGCTGTGTGTGTGTGTGCGTGCGTGTGTGTGTGTGTGTGTGTGTGTGTGTGTGTGCTGTGTGTGTATGTGCTGTGTGTGTGTGTGTGTGTGTGTGTGTATGTGTGTGTGTGTGTGTGTGCTGTGTGTGTGTGTGCTGTGTGTGTGTATGTGTGTGTGTGTGCTGTGTGTGCGCTGTGTGTGTGGTGTGTGTGTGTGTGTGTGTGATGGGACACCAGAGGTGTTGATATCTGTGCCAGGCCGGACGGTGTGTTGCGCTGTTATCAACCAGTTTCGTCTGATATCTCTCGTTGTCTTTACGATATCCTGACGTTACGGTATAGCGGGGTTTGTTCCGGGCGGGTGCAGTGACGTCACGTCGTGGTGGGGTGTGACACGCCACGTGTCGTAACGCAAGGTGTTTAAGTACCGCTCCCTTGTCACGTTTCAACCACTGGCCTTGAACTTTTAGAACGCCTCTGGACGCAGATGTTGAACTTTTGAAGCGTTTTTGAACACTGACCTTAAACTAGATAAAAGTTTGTAAACAGTGGTCTTCAATTCTTTAAACGTGTCTAAACAATGACCTTGAACTCCAAAAACGTTTCTGAACACTAACCTTGAACTCAGAAAACGTTATTAGACACAGGTATTGAACTCTTTAAAGCATTTCTGAACTCTTACTTCGAATTCTTAGAACGTTATTGAACACTGATCTTGACCTCTTTTTTTTTTTAGACGTTTCTGAAAGCACTTTGAAGCCTGAAAACGTTTCTGTTCGCAAATCTTGCAACTCTGGAAACGTTTCCACATCAGTGAACGTTGTGACGAAAACGTGAAACGTTCCTACTGCGACCTTCTGTCGTAGAATCTCACTTCAGCAGAAAAACGTTTAAATACTTCTTTAAGTTTTCGTCAACAAGTGTTATTTTGGGAGCAAACTTTTGAAATGCTCTTGCAGAATTTAGTGAATGTCACTTGACCAATGAATTGTTAAGATGTTCCTTTCATTTACGTCAGTAAATACGCCTCACTTCTCATCACAAAACGTTCGGTCTTGCTATCACAAAACGTTCGGTCTTCCAATCACAAAGCGTTCGGTCTTGCAATCACAAAACGTTCGGTCTTGCAATCACAAAACGTTCGCTCTTGCAATCACAAAACGTTCGCTCTTGCAATCACCAAACGTTCGGTCTTGCAGTCTCAAACGTTCGGTCTTGCAATCGCAAAACGTTCGGTCTTGCAATCACAAAACGTTCGGTCTTGCAATTACAAAACGTTCGGTCTTGCAATCACAAAGCGTTCGGTCTTGCAATCACAAAACGTTCGGTCTTGCATTTCTAAAGAGTTTACATCAAATTGCACTTCGTCTTTAGGTGCTTAGAAGTGCTCTGTCTGACAGTTAGTTTGAGCCTTACCTCAAGTGTTCCTTCTGCTTATCTTGATCTGACCCTCCCGTTAACTCGTTCTGTTCCTTTTTAAGTGTTCCTTCTACGTAAGTTTCCCTCACCCTCACAGTAACACTTTTTAAGTGTTCCTGTCACTTTTCTGTAAACCCTGCCAGTAACACTTTAAGTGTTGCTTCTACGTAGCTTTCCTTGACCCTCAGTAACACTTTTTTAAGTGTTCTTTCTTCTTGCCTTCCTTTAACTCACTCAGTAGCTTTTGTAAGTGTTCATTCTGCTTGCTTTACTTTAACTCTTCCAGTAGCATTTGTAAGTGATCCTTCATCTTACTTTTTATCAACCGATCCGATAATACTTTATAAGTGTTCCTCCAACTTTCTTTTGCCCGCCACTTACGACACTTTCCGTCACTTTCATAACGGAACACGTCATAGGTCCCAATTAGACACTTATCAAAGTGTTATAAATCACCTCCACATCTTCCCCCAGAAAATGCATGTAAAACACCCGCTCAAAAAAAAAAACATAATGCACTCCTCCTCCTCCTCCTCCTCCTCCTCCTCCTCCTCCTCCTCCTCCTCCTCCTCCTCCTCCTCCTCCTCACAGGCGGACGCACATGTGGGCCTTCACATTCATACCTCTTCCACATGCAAATGCTTCGTCGAAACTGCATAAGACGCTGGAAGATATAACACCCACCCACCCCAACCCCAACCCCACCCCAACCCCCTCAGTTAGCTGGGCAATCACGCAAGTGTGAATATTTGCCTTGGACGCATGCAAGCGAGCACACGTGTGCCAGCCCACCACACACACACACACACACACCGCCACCACACACACCACCGCCGCCACCACACCACCGACAAACGAGGATAGAACAAGAAGATAAAGTTTCTGTTGCTTAACTTTACGTAGTAGATTTTTAGAAACGTTCCCTCACTCCGTGAACGATAAAACGTTCCTTAGTGTATGTGAAAATTGTTCCTCACTTTCATTCTCATGTCCAAAATGTCCCCCTCCCACCCTTTTTTTTTACCACAGTAAACGTTAAGAATGTCCCTTAATTTCCCTTGGTAGATATTGAAAACGTCCCTTGACCTTCGTCAGTAAACGTTTCAAACGTCGCTTCCTCATAAACGCTTCATCCGACCGTTTGGCTATAAATCCTTCGAGAAAAAGAAAAAAAAAATAAGTCTATATTTCCCATACTCCCTTCTTACGGGTCGTGGCACCACTCACGCTCGTGAACTCTAGCAGGGTCGGTGGCGACCACGATGGGTCTATGTGCGTTCCGTGTCATCCTTAGGCGATCCCATCATTCGCTCATCCCTTGCAACCAGTGCCAAGCCGGGCGGACGGACGGACGGGCGGGTGGTGAGTGAGTGAGTGCCAGCGGCGGAGGCAGGCGGCTCCCCCGACGGCCACCAGCTCCAGCCCTCCCCTCTGTCTATATGGCTCCACCGGTGGTGCTGGCCGCCGGTATGGTGACTGTGTGATAGCGGGTGGACCGTTCGTCATTTCGTTCGTGCGTACTACCGTACGGTGGCGCTGCAGGAGGTGGAACCATGCCAGACACATAGTGTGCTCACACTCTTTTACATCGCTCTCTGTGTAGTGTGTGTGTGTGTGTGTGTGTGTGTGTGTGTGTGGTTTCCACGTGGTGTCACCATAGCATTCTTGTGACCTCTGTAGAAAATTGCGTCTCGCATTCACTCGGGAATTCCAGCAGAGTCGAAGATCCCACCACTTGGCTCCTGCGACTTAGCTCGCATTATCCCCACGACTTCATTGTCCTCCCGTGATGGGTACAGGCCCCGTGCGGTCAGACGAGGTCCCAGACTGGGAAACGTGTACTGAAACGGAGACGAAAGTGCCATTATAAAATCGTCCCTCTGGGTAACGGTGCTCACGTACCTCTCTACCACGGAGGCCTGCCTATATCGTGTCATATAGGCGCTCATATACGGGTTGCTGACCTCCTATAAGGGCTATGATGTTCTCATACATGTACACTAGGCCTGTTATAAGGACCTGAATATTTTCGTATATTGACGCCGGGGCATTTAAAAAAAAAGGGGGGCTCAAATGCTCTCACGTTGGGGACATGGTGTGTGGGGGCGTGTCTTAGTGGTGTAAAACTGCCTCGCATCGTTTGTAATACAAAGGAATTCAAACTAGTAGGAAGACCGCTGCTGCCTAATGATATGAATCCGTTTCTTGCATTCTTTGTGTGTGTGTGTGTGTGTGTGTGTGTGTGTGTGTGTGTAAAAACATCTTCACTATTTAGGAATGTGTCGCCGTCATCAGATTATTAATATCTTACGTACCTGTGTTTTATTACGTGGGATTACGACGTATTACCTGGCGGATTAAGATGGCTGGGAGGAGGGTATGAAATCGTCCCGTGGTATGACCTCGGGGGAGGATGGGAGAGGCTCCAGGTAGAAGGGATGGTTAAGAACGTGGACGAAGGGAAGGGAGTGGAGGTGGATCTCGTTCCCGGAGATTGAGGAACAGAGAGCAGACCTTTCTGTTCTGAAATGAAAAGATAGATTGGAAGTCAGTGTGTGTGTGTGTGTGTGTGTGTGTGTGTGTGTGTGTGTGTGTGTGTGTGTGTGTGTGTGTGTGTGTGATTCTTTCTCTGTAATTATCCATTTGTGCTGTACTGGGGGGAGGGGCTGGGGGCCCCTCGGAATTCGCAGGGGTTCGTCTTTTGAACATTCATCACTGTGTCATGCAACATCAGTATGCTGTTTGCATTCACCAACTCCGTGATTATGTTTTTTCCATTCGTCCATCATTCTGCCGTAATAGTACTTCCTTACACATTTCTTTGTCTCTCTTCGAGGAACTGGTTACCGTCTCTGCATCATTCTGGTATAATACCTTAAAGGTTTGTGGTCAGGTCACCCCTCACTCTTCTCTCCTCTGAGGTGGGCAGATATAAGGCGTGTGGTTGTTCCCCATAACTCACCTCTTCTTAGTTCTAGTAGCACCGCCTCTATTGCCCTCCTCTGGACCTTCTCTAGCAGCTCTTTGTGCTGGTTTAGGCTCGGTGACCAAACGTATTATCTAGTTTTGGCCTAACGTAGGATATGAACAGCTTCCCAAACATTTCCTGATCCATATTCTTGAATTCTAATCTATTTACATACCTGCAGCCAAGTGTGTATGTTTGGGGGGGTGAGTGAGTGGATGAGCGTGTGTGGGTAGATGGGTGGGGTGGGTGGGTGGGGTGGGTGGGTGGGTGGGGGGGGGTTGTAGGTGTGTTATATTAGTCTGGTACGGTGAGAGGATTACGCTCGTGTTGCCATGCCTGAGTCTTATTTATACGCACGCGTAAGACACGCCTCCGGGCTTACGCCGGGTACCCGTCCCATCGACCAGAGCGCCGAAGAGGGGAGGATGAACAGCTGGGTTGGTTCTGTGTTTGTGTGTGTGTGTCAGGCGGCCACCACGCCAGACACTCGTGGAGGACTGTTAGGTATTTAATCGCCTTCACGTGTCCCCCTCGCGATGTGTCTGCCTATCTGTCCGTCCGTCCGTCCATCCGTCTGTCTGCCAGCTGATTGTTCAACACGTTCGTGAGACACTGGCGTGTCCAGGGAATCCAGGTTATTTCACTCCCCGTCGTTTGTTTCGTTGGTTTTCACTCGAAGTGTATTTGAATCGTCTGGTACACGAGGGCAGGACCTTGAGCACGACTGTAGGACGACCCACGGGCACGACTGTCCCCTCCCCTTGAGCACGACTGTGCCCTCCCCCTTGAGCTCGACTGTCCCCTCCCCCTTGAGCACGACTGTACCCCTGCCCCTTGGGGCACGACTGTGCGACCCACTGAACACGTCTATACGGCTCCTGGGTACGACGGCCTGGCCTGGCCCTCCTTACGTACCTGGCTGCCCTATTCCCGTACGACGGTCACAATCCGGCGTTTGTGGGACAGAGAAATATGGACAGATACAGGAGGAAGACGCTCGCTCAGTAAACCTACCTCGAAATTGTGATTTTTTTTAATTCATTAATGGAGGGAGGAGAATGTTATGGTAGCATACCCCGTGTGACGTGGCGGTATGAAGACGTAGCAAGGGTTGTGAAGTTGTCGCCTGTGTGGGTCAGCTGGGTTGTATGGCATGCGGGGTCGCGGCTTCCAACAGCTTGGTTGTCCAATGGCCCTCTTCAGCGGCCTGGGGGCCCCAGCCAAAAGGCTGGGCGTGTGTGTGTGTGTCTGTATGTGGGGGGAGTGGTTTATTATTATCATTTAATTTGTAGTCTCGGAGTGAAAGGGAGTCCGTTATCATTACATTGATTCCTTGAGTATGACGACTTAATCTCTTTCGAGTATGACGACTCCACACCCTCTTTGAGGACGACGAATTAACCCTTGAGCATTATTGATTAACTAACCCTCTCTCGAGTATGATGACTTAATCATTAAGTACGATAATGCCAGTCATAAAACTCCGGGGACAAGTTTTCGTTAGCTGTGTAAACAACAATAGAGGAATAACTCTTGATTTACTAATAATCTTTATATATATATATATATATATATATATATATATATATATATATATATATACACACGAGTCACATACACGTTTGGAACGGAAAGGAAGGCTCACATGACCCTTTGACCTGGTTTGAGGGGTCACCACGACCTCTCATGACAGGGATACCGCATTGCCATGGGTCCATTCCTTCCCTGGCCGTCGGTTCCATGAGATAGAGGCAAGCAGCGGAAGGTTGCCTAATGGTCCAGATCATAGCCATGTCAGACGACTGTGATCCCCCATCCCCCCAGAGATATGGAAAAGTCTCGCCCCCCCTTTTTCGGTGGGGACATTAGCGCCAGAGACTGCCCCGCTGTGTGTGTGTGTGGTGTGTGTGTGTGTGTGTGTCTGTGTGTGTGGCGAAGATCCTGTGTTCTAGGAGAGAAATTATTGAACATAATTCACTTGCGCCCAGGTCTTAAGAAAATGGCTGTACATGTATATATGTGTATGTATATATACACATTTCTCCAGTTGATGTTTATGGTAAATGTATTTTGTCGAAGGTGTTCACGTGAGAATTATTCCCCTGCAGGTATCCAGCATGACGTAGGCATACATTAGATAAATATACCATAAAATCTTTTTTTAAAAAACTGGATTCGAACAGAAAATCGAGATCATGAATTTGGTGCCACTTCGTGTGTGAAGGAGAGAAAAAACAACAGCTATGAGACTGACTCCCCCATCTGCCGAGGTGGTCTCGCCCGCTCCCCCCTGACCCGGTGTGTGAGGGACACGGAAGGTCAGGTCAGGGAGTGGGGCGGGAGGTGGGCGCCCTCTCCCCACTGGGTCCTCCCCCCGGCACCGAGATGGCAGCCGTGGCTGGGATATACGGCCTGGGAGATGATAGCGGACGGAGACACATCCCTCCCAACCTATCGTAAGTTGCAACCTCGACTTTCTTCTTTCCTCTGAATCTTGAAGACAAAAGAGAAAAAAAAGATATTAAAAAAGAATATAAAAAAAAATCTTTTATATAATTGTTATAAAAAAAAATTTTGACAAAATTTTTCCCTAGTTAGATCATTTTTTTTTTCTAAAAAATTTTTGGATTTTTTTTTTTTTTGTGCCAGTTCTTCATTCTCTTTAACTCTGACGAGTAACACGAACCACCGTTTTCATTCTAGCTCACAAGGAAGACGAAAGTAAGCTTGAGCTGGAAGCCAGCTTGGTCTCTTGCCAATGGGCAGGCGCGCTCGCGTGCATGGCTGACATTTCACTCTCATTATATCCGCACTGTTGACGGAGTATTTACTGCTGTAGCTGATTGGATGAATTTACTATAAAAAAACACTATGTATCTCTTGTTTTATATATATATATATATATATATATATATATATATATATATATATATATATATATATATATATATATTACCTAGTCTGTATAAGACAGTAGGAGCAGTACTTCAAGGTAATTAGACAGAGCACTGTAACTAGATGGACTTGACTAACAGGCCCTCTGTCCACGAGTTGTTTCACCACATGTCACGCACAGCGCTGGCCACGGTGCGCATGATTCGCACCGCAAAGCGCTTTTCACTGTACGTAGAAAAAAACATATTATTATCCTGAAGTCTACACTCAAGATAATATGCATTGATATTAATTCTTCCTAGTCTTTTAAGTATGTACATGTCTATGTGCGAATATATATATATATATATATATATATATATATATATATATATATATATATATATATATATATGTGTGTGTGTGTGTGTGTGTGTGTGTGTGTGTGTGTGTGTGTGTGTGTGTGTGTGTGTGTGTGTGTACGACCATATATAATGAATCTGGAAAGGTCTTAAGAACTGCCATTTAACATGGGAGACTTACTTGTCCCCTATTTGCTTCGTCGACCTAGACCCTGAACTTACTATAGATTCGAAGCTTCGATCATTTTTTCAGAGCTTCAGTGTCCGGACATGGTCCACACGAACACCGCCAGGTGGTGTGTGCACCAAGGGTCACACGATGGGCGATGCCTTTGTCTCGTACATCTCCTCAATGAAGCTTGTCTCTAATGTCATCTGACGATGATGATAGCTTATATATATATATATATATATATATATATATATATATATATATATATATATATACACACACATAACCTTTTTTTTTTGCCTTCCCTACAAAACTGCGTTTAATACATTTGCAGGTACACAGAGGGGGCAATTACCTTGAAATATAGGCCATCTGTTTACCATTAATTAATATTATCAACAAAAACATGGAATGCGTCCTATCCATATTAATGACCCGCAGCTACGCTCCCCCTGTCATTAAGGAATCCGTTTTCTGTAAGCCATAAACTTTCCATCCATATTTTGGCTAAGTTTACCCAGTCATTATAATCGTTTTCCTAATTTTAGCAGTTGACTCTTCAACTCCAGATTATTGTGCATTGATAAATGTGTATATATATATATATATATATATATATATATATATATATATATATATATATATATATATATATATATATATATCTTTTTTTCTTTCTTTTAAACTATTCGCCATTTCCCGCATTAGCGAGGTAGCGTTAAGAACAGAGGACTGGGCCTTTGTGGAATATCCTCACCTGACCCCCCTGTTCCTTCTTTTGGAAAAAAAAAAAAATATATATATATATATATATATATATATATATATATATATATATATATATATAGTGCATATGAACGCGAACTTCCATATAACATACAAATCAACACCCAGGATCGAATCCGGGGGCCCCTGCGAGGCAGGTAAAAACCACAAGGGAATGGAAAATTCGAAGTGTCAAACGCTTTCGTGTAATTACTTCGGCATGACAGACAATGTAATCGTTCGAAAGCGTTTGACACTTCCTATTTTCCATTGTGGTCCTACCTGCATGTAAGATTCCGAGAAACAGAAGCTTAAGCCTTGTGTGCGATGGTGTTATGACCAACCCAGTCTCCTGCAACCTCAAAGTAAAGATATATCCTTCCTTTGTGTACCCGCTGATATATATTAGCAACCACCCTCACAACGCTCTTAGCGTCGCAGATATACGAGTATTGAACGAGAATATTGAACTTTGATTCGTGATAATGCACAGTACTGTGCGCTGTAGAGGTGTGTGTGTGTGTGTATGCAGCGTCCTGCCGTATTGATAGTACGGTGATAAGATATCTGAGAAGTCTGTTGCTTAGGTACGTTGGAGACGGGATCGTGCATGTCAGAGTACAAGATAAAGATACTTGGTGCCTGATGGTGTACCTCGACCCTAAGCTTTTTAGCTCTCTCTCCCTCTAAACTTCCAAGCTTCCCCCCCTCTCTCTCTCTCTCTCTCTCTCTCTCTCTCTCTCTCTCTCTCTCTCTCTCTCTCTCTCTCTCTCTCTCTCTCTCTCTCACGATAATAACTGTTTGCGAGGGTTCACTGTCATTACCACAATCATCCACGAGAGATAGCCAGGTGGGAGTTGTGCACGGTCCCTGTGCATACTAGGTTCTCCTTTCATATCCTCCAAGACATGCGAGGGTAAATTTTGAGGTGAGTTTGAAGCGGTACAGTAACAGGAGAACAGTGAGTTTGAAGTGATACATTGGCATGAGAGGAGTGAGTTTGAAGTGATGCAGTATCAGAAGAGCAGTAAGTTTGAAGTGATACATTAGCAGGAGAGCAGTGAGTTTGAAGTGATACAGTAGCAGGATAGTAGTGAGTTTGAAGTGATACAGTAGCAGGATAGTAGTGAGTTTGAAGTGATACAGTAGCAGGATAGTAGTGAGTTTGAAGTGATACAGTAGCAGGATAGTAGTGAGTTTGAAGTGATACATTAGCAGAAGAACAGTGAGTTTGAAGTGATACATTAGCAGGAGAGGAGTGAGTTTAAAGTGATACATTAGCAGGAGAGGAGTGAGTTTAAAGTGATACATTAGCAGGAGAGGAGTGAGTTTAAAGTGATACATTAGCAGTGATTCCGTTGTCGTAATGATTATCCTGTGTATGTGGAAGAGGGGGAGGAAGGGTGGGTTGTGTGTCCTCGTTGTGTGATGTGTCGGTATGATCGCACGGTAGATGGCGCCTTGCTGTGAATAATTCAGTGGGGAGGTGTGTGTGTGAGAGAGGTCTGCACAAGAAGCACATACTATGGTAACAAGTTCGGGAGGGGGACGCGTTGACCACCGGAACACGACCCATGGGTGGTGGTGGTCCGTCCCTTGACCTCACCCTTAGATGTGTGTGAGAGAGAGAGAGAGAGAGAGAGAGAGAGAGAGAGAGAGAGAGAGAGAGAGAGAGAGAGAGGGTCAGTTTTTCTTTTCTTTTGACACAAGATGGGACGTGGTAGTGAGGAAGACGACGATGCCTGTGGGGAGGTCCGGCTTCACACTCAGGTCGGACGTGGTTCCTCATCAACCACACACCGTGGCTTTCAAACTCTCGCCTTCTCCCCCTCGTTGGCTAACGCTACACCTGTGAGGGAAGTCTACGAACTTTAAACTCTCTCTCTCTCTCTCTCTCTCTCTCTCTCTCTCTCTCTCTCTCTCTCTCTCTCTCTCTCTCTCTCTCTCTCTCTCTCACACACACACACACACACACACACACCTACATACATACATACACACACACACACACACACACACACACACACACACACACACACACACACATTATCCTACCCTACCCAACCCTCGGCTTTCTTGCATCTGTGTTTCTACTATCCACGTCTCTAACCCCTTCCCCCTTAATCATTCCTACCACCTCCCAGACCCATCTCTGCTACATGACCTCCTCTTCCTTGCCATATATTTCCCTCACCATTCCCCGCTTTCCCTCCACCACGTCACCGTTTTCTAACATTGATCGGAAAGTTGCCTTCCCCTCCTAAAAAAAAGAAACATCAGACGTCATAGATGTGGTCCGAATCACTGATGATGATGGTCCGTGGATGATGGTGGTCCGTTCCTTCCCCTCCTCAGTCGGCCGGTCGCGGGAGGGATGGGAAAGTTACACATCCGGCCTCTCTGGTCAGTTGCCAGAAACTTTTGGGGCACATTTGTGGCTGACGAGGGTCGTTACTGTTAAGTGTGGGGAGGGAGGGAGGGAAGGGGTGAGGGGTAAGCATTTTGGAGGTGGGGGGGTATGTGTGTGTGTGTGTGTGTGTCATGTGAGAGTCTGGGCCTCAGCGAACGCCAGCACCCTCGATTGTTGGAGGGAGTATGTGTGAGCGAACTCAAAACCTCCACGAGGAATAGCTCTCTCTCTCTCTCTCCTCTCTCTCTCTCTCTCTCCTCTCTCTCTCTCTCTCTCTCTCTCACTCTCTCTCTCTCTCTCTCTCTCTCTTCTCTCTCTCTCTCTCTCTCTCTCTTCTCTCTCTCTCTCACGATAATAACTGTTTGCGAGGGTTCACTGTCATTACACTATTCACCACGTGAGATAGCAAGGTGGGGAGTTGTGCACGGTCCCTGTGCATACTAGGTTCTCCTTTCATATCCTCCAAGACATGCGAGGGTAAATTTTGAGGTGAGTTTGAAGCGGTACAGTAACAGGAGAACAGTGAGTTTGAAGTGATACATTGGCAATGACATGAGAGGAGTGAGTTTGAAGTGATGCAGTATCAGAAGAGCAGTGAGTTTGAAGTGATACATTAGCAGGAGAGCAGTGAGTTTGAAGTGATACAGTAGCAGGATAGTAGTGAGTTTGAAGTGATACAGTTGCAGGATAGTAGTGAGTTTGAAGTGATACAGTAGCAGGATAGTAGTGAGTTTGAAGTGATACAGTAGCAGGATAGTAGTGAGTTTGAAGTGATACATTAGCAGGAGAGCAGTGAGTTTGAAGTGATACATTAGCAGGAGAGGAGTGAGTTTAAAGTGATACATTAGCAGGAGAGGAGTGAGTTTAAAGTGATACATTAGCAGGAGAGGAGTGAGTTTAAAGTGATACATTAGCAGTGATTCCGTTGTCGTAATGATTATCCTGTGTATGTGGAAGAGGGGGAGGAAGGGTGGGTTGTGTGTCCTTGTTGTGTGATGTGTCGGTTATGATCGCACGGTAGATGGCGCCTTGCTGTGAATAATTCAGTGGGGAGGTGTGTGTGTGAGAGAGGTCTGCTCAAGAAGCACATACAATAGCGTGTGAACAAGTTCGCGGGGGGGGGAACGCGTTGGACCACCGAACACGACCATGGGTAACGGTGGTGGTCCGTCCTTGACCTCACCCTTAGATGTGTGTGTGAGAGAGAGAGAGAGAGAGAGAGAGAGAGAGAGAGAGAGAAGAGAGAGAGAGAGAGAGAGAGAGAAGAGAGAGAGAGAGAGAGAGAGAGAGAGAGAGGTCAGTTTTTCTTTTCTTTTGACACAAGATGGGACGTGGTAGTGAGGAAGACGACGATGCCTGGGGGAGGTCCGGCTTCACACTAAGGTCGAGTGGTTCCCCTCATCAAACCAACACACCGTGGCTTTCAAACTCTCGCCTTCCCCCTCGTTGGCTAACGCTACACCTGTGAGGGAAGTCTACGAACTTTAAACTCTCTCTCTCTCATCTCTCTTCCTCTCTCTCTCTCTCTCTCCTCTCTCTCTCTCTCTCTCTCTCTCCTCTCTCTCTCTCTCTCACACACACACACACACACACACACACCACACACACACACACACACACACCACACACACACACACACCACACACACACACACCACACACACACACACATTATCCTACCCTAACCCAACCCTCGGCTTTCTTGCATCTGTGTTTCTACTATCCACGTCTCTAACCCCTTCCCCCTTAATCATTCCTACCACCTCCCAGACCCATCTCTGCTACATGACCTCCTCTTCCTTGCCATATATTTCCTCACCATTCCCGCTTTCCCTCCACCACGTCACCGTTTTCTAACATTGATCGGAAGTTGCCTTCCCTCCTAAAAAAAGAAACATCAGACGTCATAGATGTGTCGAATCATGATGATGATGGTACGTGGAGGATGGTGGTCCCGTTCCTTCCCCTCCTCAGCGGCGGGTCGCGGGAGGGATGGGAAAGTTACACAATCCGGCCTCTCTGGTCAGTTGCCAGAAACTTTTGGGGCACATTTGTGGCTGACGAGGGTCGTTACTGTTAAGTGTGGGGAGGGAGGGAGGGAAGGGGTGAGGGGTAAGCATTTTGGAGGTGGGGGGGTATGTGTGTGTGTGTGTGTGTGTCATGTGAGAGTCTGGGCCTCAGCGAACGCCAGCACCCTCGATTGTTGGAGGGAGTATGTGTGAGCGAACTCAAAACCTCCACGAGGAATAGCTCTCTCTCTCTCTCTCTCTCTCTCTCTCTCTCTCTGGTTCGAAAACCCTGTACTGAACTTCGCCTTATGTTTTTTCTCCGGTCTTAGATTACTTGGTTCTCGTTTCCAAGCATATATATATATATATATATATATATATATATATATATATATATATATATATATATATATATATATATATATATATATATATATATATCGAGGCAGATTGCCTCAGCAGTATAACGATTAATCCCAGGTCAGCTGTCCTTGTCCACGTTTTACACACAGGTCAAGCTTTTGTGTACCTCGAGAGATCCTGTTGACGTGGGAGGGAGTGAGGGAGGTAGGGAAGGTAGTGCAGGCTCGGGCAGGAGGAGGAGCAGCAGCAGCAGTACTGCCGTAGCGAAGTGTCTCTTGAGCAGGTGTGCTCCGGTGTCTGCCTCCTCCAGCCACAGGAACGAACTCTGGCCGATGATGGGAGGTCTTGGCTCCACCAGGCCAGAGGTGTGAGAAGATAGATATGAGTCCTTTATTTCCCAAGGGAAATAAGGACTCATATCTACATCTATCTATCGTCTACTCCACTCACAAGTTCCCCCCCTCCCGGTGTGCATCAGGCACATACACACCTTCTGACATCACCGACTTCACTCAGGATTAGAGAAGAACAGACATCACCAGCGATGGCTAGTTCAGTGTACCATCAAATGACATATGATTACTCACCTCTCGTGGGCGTGGTAGTCTTCATTTACCTCCTGTGTGCCAGAGGAGACGGAGTGTTGACGTCTCGACAGCTGTTGGCACAACGGGTCTTCTGTGGTGCATGGCCCGGTCCTCACCTCCCCAGTTCATACTGGGCTTGATCATGATCTCTTGCTGAGGGATAGGATTATGGGATAGATGGTCCCGCCTCCTCCCCTTATCCTGGGTCGCTGGTAAGACAGTTACGGTATGGGGAGGATTGGGGCCTACGCTCGTAGGGTGCACCGTATCTTTGTGTGTGTGTGTTTACCAGGACAGAGGACACTGGAGCGTGTGTAGACTTGATCTTCCATCGCTCTGACAACCCATGGCTTATGGGTGAGTCTGGTAGGGTAAAGGTTCGCTCGCTTAACGTCGCGAGGCTTCGCTCTACGTCGGCCCGTCTGTAAAAGCTTCGCTCGCTTAACGCCCGACCTCCTTTCGGCGCGCGTTTGCTTGCCCGTCACATTCGCAGCTCTGGCTCTGCTTTGCTTCCCATATTCCTGTCATGCAATTCAAACGTGTTTCGAGAGCCAGTCGTTCGTAAGCGATAGTACATAAACATCAGTATGCGCTAGAATTATGCTCGAGGCCTCATCAACGACTTTTGAATCAGACTTGACAGAAGAGGAGACAGAAATTTGCCTTCTTAGGATTGATTGAACCCCCAGGGCAAACAAATTGGCACAATGACCCCGCGGGCGGTTGCGTGCAGGAACCGCGGCTGGTCGTACCCCGCTACCACTGTGAGTATCCCCAGGCGGCTGGGGAAGAGGTGTGGCACCCTCGCCTGTGCTCACAGCAGCGTCCCTGTAGTTGCCAGAACGAGAGACGTGAATGGTTGATTCACCGTGTGGGCGTCTGAAATGGTTACGTATCGCTTGTGGATGATAACCAGTCTCGAGTCGTGTTGATTAAGGGTTGAATTAGGTCTTTAGATTTGTCGAAGGAGTTTTACAGTAATGGTTGGGTCACATTACGTTATAATATCAGGCTTGTAGCCATATTTTCTATGGGGGCATTATCAGAGTACAGACATAATACATCCTTTCCTCGTGGTAATTTAAGATCTCGGTAGTTTAGGAGCATCGGTGGTTCATGTTTATATTTACGTTTAGGAATATGTTAAGAGTTGAGGTGTGTCCTTGTGAGCATCACACCTGAGTTACAGAGAGCATGATGACAAGGTAGAATCGCATTCTTTATAGAGTTAGATTCAATGTCGTTAAGAATCACAGCTGGCGAAATAATTCCCGGGATTGAGTAGCAAATCCTGTGCGAGCTGACTACATTACTTATATCTGTTTACCTCAGAGAGGAGGCCATTTGATCCAGGTTGTCAGAATTGCCAGAGGCTTTGATAGTCTCGATCTAACAAGTTCGTTAAGGCTAGATGTGTCTGATGTCACTCGTCGTCATGAATACAAATTCGTAGGCAAACGCTTTGCCTCCGGATGAGGCGAATTCACTGTCCTTCAGTAGGAATATTACCACACGGAGTTACTGTCCAGTTCGTGTGGTTGAGGACAGTACCACAGACACGTTCATGCATTTCCCTTCAAGGCCACGACCCACATTATTTGCGCCTCCGTAAGTCACGTGAAACGTTTAAAGGTAATTTCTCTTCAAGGTAATTTCTCAGAATCATCTGTACGTCTTTATTACTCTTACCACACTAATGTGTGAGTTTCGCATAGACTGGAGATATACATTTTCCTTCAAGGCCACGACCCACATTAGTTGCGCCTCCGTAAGTCACGCGAAACGTTTAAAGGTAATTTCTCAGAATCATCTGCACGTTATTACTCTTACCACACTCATGTGTGAGTTTCAGTAAACAAGTACCTATAATGTTTTCGTTTTTAAACCGACCGCGCAAGACAGATTGAGAAACAACGATGGGAATATGGACTAAAAAGCTAGAGTTGTTGATTTGTTTTCTCTCTTAATTTGTCCGCGAACTCGGCGATGGAGCGTTCGATTTCTTTCGTTTGAACGCCGCCGCCCTCCTTTCCTCCTCCTCCTCCCTCCCCCGACCCCGTAATGGATCATCTATCCCCCCCACCCCCTTGATAATTCCCCCGCGTTGGTCAAGCCATCGATGGACTGGCTTAGAAGTTCCCCTCACTGTTGATTAAACTGCCCCTTACATCCGCCGGCCATAGCTTGAGATCCTCAAGAGGCAAACACACACACACACACACACACACACACACACACACTCACGCACACACACACACTTGGCCCAATCGTTAGCACGGGGGCCGTTCGTCAGCCAGTTGTAAATTAGTTCGGTGTTTTAACGTTGATCGATGCATCATCACCGTCATCATCGACCACCACCACCACCACCGTCGTATATCTTACACTCTGGACGGTGTGTCCGGCCGAGCCATCTGCCAGGGAGGGACGCATACGACGAGGAGGAGGAGGAGGAAGTGGTGGTGTCGAGGGGACGACACTGGTCACCTGGCCTTTCTCCCCGTCTGCTAGACTCTCTCTCTCTCTCTCTCTCTCTCTCTCTCTCTCTCTCTCTCTCTCTCTCTCTCTCTCTCTCTCTGCAACTCGGTCACAGGACTCATGTCACGGGTCCCCTGACCATCGTGACCGGGGCGATGAAAACAGCTAATTTCGTTCCTCAGTGCCGGCACAAGCCAACCGCTGCCTGGGGAGGGAGGGAGGGAGGAGGCACAACACGCTACTCCGGCCCAACAGGTGAGGAGGCGCTGGCCGTCAGAGGAGAGGAGGGAGCCCCTGCCCTGGTGAGCGGCAACGCTCACCAGGGGCGTGGGTGGGAAAGTGGACGGGAACGGAGGGAAGGGGGAAGTAAGGGGGTGGAAACGGAACGGTGAGCGAGAAACGTTTGAGAGAGAGAGAGAGAGAGAGAGAGAGAGAGAGAGAGAGAGAGAGAGAGAGAGAGAGAGAGAGAAGAAGAAGAAGAAGAAGAAGAAGAAAAGGATTAATTAATATTATATTTTGTATCAGGTTTTAGGATGCAAAAAAAATAAATCGAGGTGTTGACAGATCTTCGACTGTTGCTTCAAAAGCCAAGCAGATCTTAAAAGGTGCATACATTTTCCTTAAGATCTATCATGGCGAAGACAGATTGTTCCAAGAACTTCCCTACGTAAAAATCAGTTCCAGGAAACGGGGTTGATTGCATTCCACTCTCGCCTCAATAGAAAACGCTCCTAGATCTCGAGATACAAGGGGGTTCCCCATGATATGTAAACGCTGCATTATGAACACAAGTAACGTTCATTAAACGTCCCCTTGTGATCTTATGCTAATGTGTTGTGCAGTGATTCCAGTAATTTCCGACCAGTACACACACACACACACACACACACACACACACACACACACACACACACTAGCCCAGCCTATCTCGATTTATCGACCAAACTCTAAAGAGAGGATGAACACTAGGCTGTACTGCGGACCGACTTACCCCGGACAGGGTTCGAGCCCGGGCGTCCGGCCCGCCCCACCCCGCATGCGTCATGCATGGTCAGTAACGCTCACCCTTAAGCCTCGGGAGGTCGAAAGAAAAAACAAGAAGGAAAAAAAAATGGAATCTGGGTCATTGATAATTCCTTTTAGCATCGTGTTCATTCAAGGGGCAGTTTTAATTCATTAGTTCAAAGCGTACAGCTTGCGACGCTCATCCCCAAACCCCTTCTCCTCCTCCCTTCCTTCCTTCCCTCCTTCCTTCCCCCTTTTGGAACCTCCCTTCGCACCCACCTCCCCGCCCCTCACTCCTCCAAAGGGATTCGCGACCCCCACCTTTTGAGAAACACTCCTTTAGAGTCCTGAACCTCTCTCTCTCTCTCTCTCTCTCTCTCTCTCTCTCTCTCTCTCTCTCTCTCTCTCTCTCTCTCTCTCTCTCTCTCTCTCTCTTCGTCCACGTTGACCAGGGTGAGATTCCAGACTTTCGAACCGACGAGTCCGGGTTATCCTCCGCCGCCTCTGGCGACCCCCGCCTCTAACCCAGAACCTCCTTGATTACGTCGAGGGGGAGGGAGATGCCGCGTCAGGAAGTTCCTGCTAGAAAGAAAAGAAGGAAAGAAAAAACAAGCTTTCTCTATCCTCATCAGGTATTTGTGTAGTGAGAGAGAGAGAGAGAGAGAGAGAGAGAGAGAGAGAGAGAGAGAGAGAGAGAGAGAGAGAGAAGAAACGGGTGCGGGTATAGAGCCTCGTTGCCTCGTCGCCCGTGCAGTGCAAGTGGTGTGGCCGTGCGAGGACGTCTGGCAACAGTGGGGGGGGCACACACACACACACACACACACACACACACACACAGACACACACTTGTGCTTTCCGTGTATCGAGGTCGACCAGCGCATGCAGACTTTACCACTCCTCTTCTGCTATCTTTATCCTCATTAGCTCCGCGTTCTCTGTTATCATCGAACTCCTGTTTTATTTTTTTTGTTGTTATGGAGTGCGACAGAAGGCTGCTACCCCCCCCCCCCCTCTCTCTCTCTCTCTCTCTCTCTCTCTCGTCATTCATCCGTCTCTCTGACTTTCCCTCTCTCTCTCTCTGTCTAAAGACACTCTCTTGCCCACTGTCCTGTCGTCATTTTCCTCTCCAAAAGTTCTCTACCCCTCCCCCAACCCGTTCACGTCACGTGAGAGCTGCCCGTCTCTCCCCTGTCCATTCGCCCGTCTCCCTGACGTCTGTCCTTCAGGGCGCGACGCGGCGCTTTGACCGTGTTTTGTGTTGTGGTGTTGTGTATCAGTTCCCTTTTTTTTTGGTACGTGTTTGTTCGGTGTGTGTGTGTGAGAGAGAGAGAGAGAGAGAGAGAGAGAGAGAGAGAGAGAGAGAGAGAGAGAGAGAGACCCAGTACACACGACTCGATTCATCGAGTGAAAGTAGGACAGCTCGGTCCCCAGTACTAAACGATAAGTGTTTTTTTGGGATGGATGGAGAGGGACAGGGAAGCCCCATGTACTGCACACCCTCCCTAGCACTGGGGAAAACATAGCATGTCGTCCAGTACTCTCTCTCTCTCTCTCTCTCTCTCTCTCTCTCTCTCTCTCTCTCTCTCTCTCTCTCTCTCTCTCTCTCTCTCTCTCCATACCTTTGGACAAGAGTCACAACCCCCCCCCCCACACACACACACACACGCACGCACACAGACACACACACACACACACACACACACACACACACACACACACACACCTTACCCAGTCAGTCAGTCAATCAGTCAGTCGGTCAGTCAGTCGGTCAGTCAGTCGGTCAGTCAGTCTTTCCAGCAACAGCACATTCCCCCGCCGAGCCCCACATCAGGAGGAACCAGTTCGTGTCACACTGTGGACGTATCGACCACTAGGGGGGGCGGCGGGGCAACGTCTGGTCTTCCGCGTTCATAACCCCACGGTATATGTATGGGGGCGTCCACCACACACTGTATGTATGGGGACGTCCACCACACACTGTATGTATGGGGACGTCCACCACACACTGTATGTATGGGGACGTCCACCACACACTGTAAGTATGGGGACGTCCACCACACACTGTTGTATGGGGACTCCACCACACATTTATGTAGGGGGAAAGGGTCCCCAACACGTATGTATGGGGACCCCCCCACACACTTTTTGGGGAAATGGGGACGTCCACCACACACTGAGTAGGGGACGTCCACCACACATTTAAGTAGGGGGGCCCTCCCCAAAAACTTTTGGTATGGGGACCCCCCAACCACCCTGAAAGAAAGGGGAAAGCCCACCACAAAACGGTATGTATGGGGACCCCAACCACAAAAACTGTATTTTGGGGGGAGTAACCCTTTAAACCCCCCACACACGTATGTATGGGGCTTCCCCCCACAACTGGTATGTTTTTTTTTTCCTTTTTGGCGTTCCTATTTAAATTTTGGGTAAGGGGTAGGGGAAAAATTTCGCACAACCCCTTTCCTTTTGGGGGGGGGGGGGGGAAAACCGGTTTCCCCCTTCCCCAAGGATTTTGAGGGAAATCCGCCCAAAAAAGGGCGTAAGGTCGCGTTTCCCAAGGGGGCGTACCGTTGGGTTCAAAGGGTCGTACTGTTCCCCTCCGAGAGGTTCATCACAGAGAAGATGTCAAGTGTAGAACTTTGCAAAGCTTCGCCACAGATTATGTGGCTGTGGGCCCTCCAATTTTAAAATGCCCACGGGGTGGAAAATCGACATGACGAAGCCCATACCATAGAGATGCTGATGTTTATTCTATAGATGACACAGACATGCAGTTCAGTCCGCTAGAGAAGGAAGCAAACACGCGAGGATCGTTCGAGGACGGGATTCGATCCGGCTTCTGTGGTTCTTGTGGGTGAGCTGACTCACGTGGGGTGTCGGATCCCACATGACGGGGTCTCAGATGGACGACAAGACCGTCATATAATACCTCCGGATTAACGAAGTGAAAATAGACGCAAGGGTTTCTACATATTCCCGCATCGGTTTTTTTTTTTTTTTTTTTCCCAAACCCGTGTTCTTCATAAACTCCTAGATCAGTTTTCGTCGTGCGGTAAGGATTATGATTTTAAGACCTGACATGCCAGTTCTCATGTTGGACAAAGACGTATGACTGACCTTATTTCAAAGTCTCAGAGGCACTGCCAGGGTCCTGATTGTGAGTACGTGGTAGATAAATACCTTTCATGCAAAAGTGAATGGGGGATGTGGTGGTCACTTTTCACTCAAGAACATTTTTTCTCTTTTTTTTTAAGTTAAAAGTTATTCTTTCATTAACCTGGTGTTGATCACCGTGACGTTCGCCTTGCGTTAATTTTCCGAGGAGGTCTTCTGACATACCAACGCAGCCCGGGGGTCTGGTGGAGGGCCATCGCTAAACTGCTTCTCAATTCCTACATCGAGTGTGCAGACGCTCCGGTGTTCTGTTCGATGTTACTGATTTTCCATAAAACACACACACCCACACACACACAGACACACACCTTTCTTGCTTGCTACAGTGGTGATGTGAGGGATTACACCCTACCCTAGCTCGACTCGAAGTGTGTACAGGGTAGGCTAATGCGACTTGCCGTTGTAACAGGGACAAAAACATACACATTCTCAACGGACGGGCGTCTCGCGACACACCGCTGCCAGACGTACAAGAAATTCCTTCAGTTTCCATACCGAGGATTCGGTTCTTATTTTTAACAACGGTGTCCCGATAAAGTCGATTGTATAGATTGAAAGTGTTTGGTATTTTATTTCTCGACGAGGCAGCGGCGAAGAATATAACTTATTCAAAGGCTCACTCTTTTATTTTTATTTTGTTTTTCACACTCGTTGTTCGTCTTAAAAAGTAACTTTTTTTTTAAAACTAGGCTGCTGCTGGTTAAGTGCCTGGCCGTCTGGCCTGCATTTGGTACTCACGCTTCTCGGTAGTGCTGTCCACTGATCCGGTTGTGCAGTTGGCAGTGTCCGTGATATCTCTTGCTTGCTGTTGCTGGCACGACGTCCGCTCCTGTCGATATTGCTTTGCCGGGCTGTGTTGTTAACACAAGACCCGTACGAGCATTGCTGTTGTATGGTTGTATGAAACGAGGGGGTGGGGGTTCGTCTCCGTTGTGAAAAGCCGTGTTCAGTTGGTCATTTCTTCGTGCTGGGGTTAAGGCTATTATTATTATTATTATTATTATTATTATTATTATTATTGCTGTTGTTGTTGTCGTTGTTGTTGTTTTGTAACCACCCCAGGACCGGTTATTACGGGGGCTCTTGCTACTTCAAGGCTGCGCTCCCATCAGTTGCAGGGGCATGAAGGACTTCCCCTCTAGGCCAGTAAGGTCTTCCACGATACTCGACTCCTGTCCGTCCATTTGACAGTGGTAATGCAGCAGCCTCGCTTGTGTGTGATTTAATTGACGGTTGTAATTCCACTAATGTCTGTCTGTCTATATATGTATGACTTCGAGGGGCATTTTTCGGAACCTCGTATTAACTATCGTGTCAATGTGTACCAGTTCTCTGGTATACCTACCACCATTTATGATAATAAACTCAACGGTGCGTCACTTCATTCAAAACTTCCTTGAGAAAAATGTCATGTATGGTTATTACGAAATACGGAGTTGTTGGATAAAGAAGAGAGATACGTTAATTGTTGATGATTACCGAAAGTGATAACCGATTATCATCTTCATTATTTTGTGCCTATTTATCGTTCCGCATATAATTATTTCATTCCAGTTATTATCACCTCGCTAGTTATCATGCATGTATAGCTAATGACCTCATGTTATCTTTAGTGTGATAACATCTGTTAAGTCGTCTGGCATGTGATGACATATTTTTGGCATAGTCTAATAACCCTTCGATTATTATCTATTTTGAATATGATAATGTTGTGTGTGTGTGTGTGTGTGTGTGTGTGTGTGTGTGTATATATATATATATATATATATATATATATATATATATATATATATATATATATATATATATATATATATATCCTTCAGGTCAGAAAACGCCATATAATTCTCTCGGTGTCTCTTTTGTGTTTATATTCTGCTCTTTGCCTCGTGTGTGTGTGTGTGTGTGTGTGTGTGTGTGTGTGTGTGTGTGTGTGTGTCCCTCTGTCTACTTATAATTCTGAAAAAGAGAGAAGAAAGGTATGATATAATTCTTTCCTTATCTGAAATAAATCGTAATGGAATTAGAGGTTTATGTTGATTTTTTTTTTCTTTTTTTGAATGATTCATTGTTTGTGATGTGTGCGTCATTGGTGAAGGAATGAATGATGGTAAAGTGTTGCGTCCGCTTCTGCTGCACTTGTTGCTGTTTCTCGTCTTATATGTCCAGTGTCATGTGGTCTCGCTGTTCTCCTTGCTGGTTTTTTTTTTTGGGGGGGGAGGGCGGCTGTTCCTTCTACCGTTGATGCTACCTGTTGCTGCTTCTGTTGTTCATGTTGTTAATAATACTTGCCTACAGCTGGGTTGGTGTTTTGATGCTACTCTATCGCTTTTGTAAGAGTTTAATTCCTTCTATTTTTTTTTTCTAATCCCCGAAAGTTGCTGTTACTAGTAACTCTCTCTCTCTCTCTCTCTCTCTCTCTCTCTCTCTCTCTCTCTCTCTCTCTCTCTCTCTCTCTCTCTCTCTCACCTGACTCGTCTCAACAATTGCCCTGGCTCCTGGAGTCAAACACCCCTACACAATACCTGGACGATAAGGGACAATACGGGGGAAGAAGACAGAAAAAAAAGAAATCAAATACAAGCCCAATTCTTGTTCTTATTCTGACCTCAACTCGACTGCAAGAAGCTGAGGTGTGTGTGTGTGTGTGTGTGTGTGTGTGTCTGTGGTGTTGTTATTGTTGTTGTCAGACTATTATAAAACAAAATTGACGCCCGATACTTACGTGCGTCAAAGGACCATGAAGAAACCAAGAGGGTGATCAGTCACGCCTCTTAACTGCTCCGCCTCACGGAACACGGAGCACCCAGCGCCCTGGAACGGAATGGGCCGTCTGCGACGGGAGAGAGAGAGAGAGAGAAGAGAGAGAGAGAGAGAGAGAGAGAGAGAGAGAGAGAGAGAGAGAGAGAGAGACTTGTGTGCGGGTCTAGAGAGAAGCCACGTTTGCAGTCTTTGCCTTGTGTCTGTCCTGATTACAGGGAAATGGTGTAGACGTCGGAATCTGTGAATCTTGATGTACAGGCTCGCTGCAAAGAAGGACGAAAATGAAGAAAAAAAAAAAAGAAAGTTATGTGGGACATATTGTGTCGGCAACGCCCCTGCGTCTGTCTGTCTGTCTGTCTGGACGTAGTCTTGTCGGCACGATAAATCAAGAGCGACGACACACGCTAATGACGTCATACGTTCCTGTTAGGTTCCTTCTGTAGAGGTGCATAGTTTGCATAGTAATTAGGAGGAACACCTTTTATTTTTCTTCTTCAAATGCTGTAACAGTGTTGAACGGTGGGAAGCTCACATATATATATATATATATATATATATATATATATATATATATATATATATATATATATATATATATATATTTATATATATATATATATATATATATATATATATATATATATATATATATATATATTTATATATATATATATATATATATATATATATATATATATATATATATATATATATATATATATATACCGTGGATATATCATGGTATACAATTGATTCAAAGTTTTCTCGTATAGAATTGAACTGATGGCAGGGCATTAGGCCAAGCAAGTGATGCCTCCTCCCTCTCCTCTTTCTTCTTCTTCTTCCTCCTCCTCCTACATTACTTATTATTATTATTATTATTATTATTATTATTATTATTATTATTATTATCTTTTTCTACTTCTTTTCTTTTTCTACTTCTTATCTTCTGCTTCTTCTTATCTTGTACTTCTTCTTCTTCTTCTTCTTATCTTCTTATCTCCTTTTACTTCTTCTTCTTATCTTTTTCTACTTTTCTTTTTCTACTTCTTATCTCTGCTTCTTCTTCTTCTTATATTCTACTTCTTCTTCTTATCTTCTTATCTTCTACTTCTACTTCTTCTTTCCTCGTGTTATCTGACGTTCATATGTCTTTCATGGCTAGCCATCGGGGTCTAGGGAGGCAGTTGTGTTCACTGTCAAGAGTATCGACCCTGCCTGTGCCTGGTTAGGGAGGGAGGAAAGCGACGTCCGGGGTAGCATGAATGAAGTCGGGTTGGCCTCTTTTGAAGTGAAGGTGATAGAAAGTGAGGCCGGAGCCGCCTGGTGATGGGCTGTGCCCTGCTACTCTCATCGCCAGTACCGTCGGTAATTATGATGCAGAGTTACGATAGTAATGGAAATGAAGTCTTTCTTTATTTTCGGTGGTCAGGGGCAAATTCGCAGGCCGCCTGGGGTTGATCCCCTATTGGTTCGAATCCTGGTCGCGGCCTTCGGTCCGCAGTCATCCCAGCTGTTCATCCCTCTCGATTGATTGGTTACTTGGCGTAGGCTAGGGGATATATATATATATATATATATATATATATATATATATATATATATATATATATATATATATATTTTTTTTTTTTTTTTTTTTTTTTTATACTTTGTCGCTGTCTCCCGCGTTTGCGAGGTAGCGCAAGGAAACAGACGAAAGAAATGGCCCAACCCCCCCCATACACATGTATATACATACGTCCACACACGCTTTCCATGGTTTACCCCAGACGCTTCACATGCCTTGATTCAATCCACTGACAGCACGTCAACCCCGGTATACCACATCGCTCCAATTCACTCTATTCCTTGCCCTCCTTTCACCCTCCTGCATGTTCAGGCCCCGATCACACAAAATCTTTTTCACTCCATCTTTCCACCTCCAATTTGGTCTCCCTCTTCTCCTCGTTCCCTCCACCTCCGACACATATATCCTCTTGGTCAATCTTTCCTCACTCATTCTCTCCATGTGCCCAAACCACTTCAAAACACCCTCTTCTGCTCTCTCAACCACGCTCTTTTTATTTCCACACATCTCTCTTACCCTTACGTTACTCACTCGATCAAACCACCTCACACCACACATTGTCCTCAAACATCTCATTTCCAGCACATCCATCCTCCTGCGCACAACTCTATCCATAGCCCACGCCTCGCAACCATACAACATTGTTGGAACCACTATTCCTTCAAACATACCCATTTTTGCTTTCCGAGATAATGTTCTCGACTTCCACACATTCTTCAAGGCCCCCAGAATTTTCGCCCCCTCCCCCACCCTATGATCCACTTCCGCTTCCATGGTTCCATCCGCTGCCAGATCCACTCCCAGATATCTAAAACATATATATATATATATATATGATCTGAACTCGCAGGTACGACCCTTGAGCACAGTGGTACGACCCTCTGGTGTTCAAATGTTGGTGACCTAAACCACCGCTACAACGACCCACTCGCACCATTCACCACCGCCACCACCACCACCACCACACGTACAGGCGCCATCACCACCGTCTCCACCACAATTTGCACCGTCACCACGTTGATGAAGACTGTACGAACCCGAGCTGCACGCTTAACGGTGAGGCCCACAGGCCACACCTGCCTCCCACACGCAGACAACAGCCCCCTCATCAATCTACCTTCCCTTCCCTCCCTCCCTCCCTCCCACGATCCCCTCCCCTTCCTCAATTCACCCCCCCCCCCTCACCCTCTCTCTCCTACCACCATCACCACCGCCGCCGCCACCTCCTCCCTCCCTCCCTCCCTCCCGCCTCAGGGCGATCCATCCCCGTCTGTCGTACGGGCCTGCACGTGCATTCGACCTCCCTCCCCTTCCCTAAAAGTTCCAAGTCTTGCCTTCGGTCTGAACTTCGCAGAGAGAGAGAGAGAGAGAGAGACAGAGAGAGAGAGACAGAGACACAGAGAGAGAGAGACAGAGAGAGACTCTGGTAGATGGCTGGTCGAGGCTCGAGGCTCCTCTCTGTGGTGTTTCCTTATCGCGTTCTCTGCCCCTCAGTCCAGATTAGGTTGAGGGTAACTAAGCGCTGGACGCCTTCCTCGGCGTTCTACCCCTCCTCAATGCTTGGGCCGGTTTCGTTTAAGCTTGAATTCATTCTCCCCATAAGCTTTTAAGTTTCGTTTAAGCTTGAATTCATTCTCTCCATAAGCTTTTAAGTTTCGTTTAAGCTTGAATTCATTCTCCCCATAAGCTTTTAAGTTTCGTTCAAGCTTGAATTCATTCTTCCCATAAGCTTTTAAGTTTGATCCTTGATCTCTCAAAATTTTTCCGAAGTCTTCTCTTAGATTCGTAATTTCTTCAACGCTTAGATTTATTCTTCCGTTGCCCTTACTATAATCGTTTCCTCTCCGCTTAACTTCGCCCATCCTCTGCGCTTGGATTTCTGTACGCCCATGTGTGTGTGTATGTGTGTGTGTGTGTGTGTGTGTGTGTGTGTGTTTGTGTGTGTGTGTGTGTGTGCATTCCCAGGTATATGGGTATACAAAAGAAGCACCTTTGCGCATGCTTTGTGCGCATTGCCTGAAGGCGGGCGTTGCATGGGAGGGAAGGTCACGTATTTCTGTCCCGCGGGGCCACATTTAGTCATGCTCATTCATCACTGCTCCGCGAGATCTTAGCTGCCCTAACCCTCCCTCCCTCCCGCCACCCACTCCCAACCCCCGTATCCGCTCTCAATATCGCCCGTGTATTATAGACTTACGACCACCATCATACGTTTTTACCCCGCCCCCCGTATGGCAGGCCGTATTTCACACGCGCTTCTTGCGTATTATTCAGACGAATTACTCCTTCCTTCCTTCCTTCCTTCCCTCCTTCCTTCCTTTCAGTGCTGCTGGTGCGTCTTTCCCGGCCCTATGGTCGCAAGGCTATTACCCGTTTAATGGTACTGTTTTTCTATATAAAATCCCAAAATCTTCTCCACTCCATCTTGGCCATCTGCATCACCCAGTTTGTCTCCTCCTCCTCCTCCTCCTCCTCCTTCCTTCCTTCTTCTTCTTCCTGACCTCCCTCCATCACGCTGTCATTGGTTCTTTAGAGCGAATTAGGTCGGTTTAAACTCCCTCTCTGTGCCTTCATGCCATGAAGTATGGGGGTCGCCCCCCCCGCCCCTTCCGTCACTCATTCAGTCCTCCCAAACGTTCCATGAAAACGAATAAACGATGGATTCCGACGCGAACGTTTGTGCTGAGTTCCCAAGGTATTTTTCAAGGAACTGCAGACCATTACAGACGGGTTGGGGGGGGGTCTTTTGTGGTGTAAGTCTTAGTCACGATTTAGGACCGTTTTAAGAATGTGATCATTCTATTTTTTGTCATGAGAGAGAGAGAGAGAGAGAGAGAGAGAGAGAGAGAGAGAGAGAGAGAGAGAGAGAGAGAGAGAGAGTTTCGCCATGAGGCAGCGCGTAGCGCTTAACTCGGGACACCTAGAGTTTATAGTAATGAGTCGTGTGGGACTTTCTATGTGTTGTCAGGTGTGTGTGTGTGTGTGTGTGTGTGTGTGTGTGTGTGTGTGTGTTTGAGATGGGAGTGGGTGGGTGTATGTTGAGTGAACGCCAACAGCTCACGTCTCAGCGTGTGAGCCAGAAATTCAAGATTAAGCGACCTAGGCCGGGGAATTTGGGAAACTGGACAGCCACTGAAGTACCGGCTTATTGCACCAGGCAGTAGCCACTCACCCTCCGGGATACCCAGGCGGGTAAAACCTCGCTGGTCGGTGGCTGCCCATCACCACCACCACCACCTCACCTGGCGAGAGAGAGAGAATGTAAAGCAGAAAATGCCATCAGTGAACATGCCAACTTCATGCCATTTAAATGCCACGAGGTTTCAACTTTATGCCATTCAAAATGCCACGAGGTTTCAACTTTATGCCATTTAAATTCCACGAGTCTTTCCCTAAGTTTTGCCTTGCAAGGCGGTTTTCTTCACTGAGCCCCCGCCCCCGCCACACTTTCTAGGAAAACCTTCCAAAGATGAATTACACATAAGGTCCGGTTGTATACGAGGAGGGAGGGAGGGAGGGTTGTATGGTGGTCATACCTCGACTCCCTGTAGTGAACATCGAAACGATCGAAGCCTCCGTGTGTACTACCCCACTCACGCGTTCTATCCTGGGGTGTTCCGACAAAGGGGGGAGAATACGGTGGGTGTTACGCGCCCCCTCTTCCTGGGGAGAGGAGGCCAAGAGCGGTGGGGAGCTATCGAGATTGTGATCTTTCGCCCCTTGAGCACGACGGTACGATACGACCCTTGAGCACGCCGGTAGGATACGACCCTTGAGCACGACGGTAGGATACGACCCTTGAGTGCGACGGTAAGAACGACCCTTGAGTGCGACGGTAAGAACGACCCTTAAGTACGACAGTGCGGTACGACCCTTGAGCACACCGGTAGGATACGACCCTTGAGTACGACGGTAAAAACGATCCTTGAGTACGACAGTACGACCCTTGAGCACAACGGTACGGTACGACCCTTAAGCACCACTGTATAACCCTCGAGCATGACGGTACGAACGACGCTTGAGTGCAACGCTTCGGTCCCTGAGCACGACGGTACGATACGACCCTTGAGCAGAAGTCGTCGCAGCATCGTGCTCGAGGGGTCGCAACGTCGATCTCACGGGGTAGTGTCACCAGCGGTAACACTGGCCCCGTGAGAGTAAGAGCGTGCCAGCAGCGTCACACGTCGGTAACATAACTCGCGGTAGAGCCCATCCCTGTACTGGACACAGTTCTTTGACACAGACGGTAAAGTGATAGGTGTTTTCATCCTCACTTCGCAAAAGCACGATGGCTTACATCGCTGTCTCTCCACCCCCTGACTCTGGGGAAAAGATCATCGTGCGTGTCTCTCTGGGGGAGAGAGGTGGTGATGGTGGGTGGGGGTCATCTGGCATATGCGGTAGTGATGGCTGTCTGAATTGCTCTTGCCAGTAATGTTCGTTTCCCTTCCTCTCGTTTTCTTTAGCTTGAAGCTCCTTTTCTCTCCATCCGGGAGTGTTAAATTATACTGTTGGTATTTGAGTCATCGTCATTTTCTATGATTCTATATTTTTTTCCAACATATGTAAGTGTTTTTCTCGTCCATTATTGACGTCCTGTTTTACGTCAGGAGGAATATTTCATGTTGTTTATCGTCTGTTTGTCTTCTGCGCTACCAGGGGTAAACCCCTTTAGAAATGCAATTACTCCTCCCCCCCCAATCAGAAATATTACAGGTGTTCGTATAAACGTGTGTGGGGCCTCCGCACAGCCTCTGCTCGGTGGCTCTGCTGTGTCTGCTCCATTCCGGGTCTTCCTTCATCAGTCTACACTTAGTCCCGTGTTCCACCCGTTCCCCAACCTCCTCTCCCACGGGGGCTCCCTACAACGAATGGTCTCGGCTTCGTAGTTGCAATGATTTTTCTTTTTCCCTTCGCTGATGTGTGTGTGTGTGTGTATGTGTGTGTGTGGATTGATAATTGGGTGTTAAGCTATTATTTTGACCCTATTATATATATATACGTTAAGTAATATGCATCAAAACATTTCTAGGAGAAGGATGTGTGGCGTCCCTGATTCTTTTTCCCCCCGGAGGTGTATGGGTTCCCATACCATATAATGAGATCGGGTCGGGAGTCATGATGTGATCGGATTCTCCATTTAGGGAATCCATCTAACTACTAATTAGAAAATAGAAGCTCCTCCATTCGTTATTATTTTCTCGCGTTATCATTATTTGTAATGTGTAACATTTATTTAGTAGATCTGTTCTACGTATTTTTTTTTTTTTAGATGCCAGGTCCATTTCCCGTTTTCCGTCTTGACGGTCTGTCTGTCTGTCAATGTGTGTGTGTGTGTGTGTGTGTGTGTGTATTTGTTTATCATTTTGACCTTTCACAGGAATAGTATGGAGTGCAGTTAACGTGCTGACACTGAAGGGAGAGAGAGAGGATATATGGTCATTTATTAAACGTGGGAACCTGCAAGGAATTACGAATTCTGCAGAAATCAAACAAAGAAGATTTTATCAATTAGAAAAAGAATGGACCGTTTTCTATGAATAGAATTGCTGCAGCGGGTTCTCCCTGTCAATATTTGATATATAGCTCTGCCTCCCCATATATATATATATATATATATATATATATATATATATATATATATATATATATATATATTATCCCTGGGGATAGGGGATTAAGAATACTTCCCACGTATTCCCTGCGTGTCGTAGAAGGCGACTAAAAGGGGAGGGAGCGGGAGGCTAGAAATCCTCCCCTCTCGTTTTTTTTTTAATTTTCCAAAAGAAGGAACAGAGGGGGGCCAGGTGAGGACATTCCACAAAGGCCCAGTCCTCTGTTCTTAAACGCTTCCTCGCTAACGCGGGAAATGGCGAATAGTTTAAAAGAAAGAAGAAATATATATATATATATATATATATATATATATATATATATATATATATATATATATATATATATATGTATATAAATTGCTGGTCTTTCTTCCTGATATCCCTACATGTGGTTGTTCAGTCTCGTGTGTGCTGAGGGAGACAGTCCTCCCTCCCCGTCGCCAACTTTTACCTCACATGTACACAGAGAACAGTCGAGTGGGCGACCATCGCCTCCGTCCCTCACCCCTGGGGGCGTCTCCGATGTCGCCGATGTTTTGGCTCGAGAGAGAGTCTATCTCTCTCTCTCTCTCTCTCTCTCTCTCTCTCTCTCTCTCTCTCTCTCTCTCTCTCTCTCTCTCTCTCTCCA
>NC_092273.1:6288424-6300924 GCF_036320965.1 Panulirus ornatus
GTAAAACTTATAATATAGTTAACTTCCCGAATGACGTTTCGTGATTCGGGGTTATCTTTTGTAGGAGCTGATGCCTCTTGGAGAGGGAGAGGGGTGTTTAGGAGGGGTTGCTCCACTGTCTCAAGCGAACGAGATGTAACCGAGAAGAGACATTGCCTCTCCTCCTCCTCTCTCCCCCCACACATCTTGCTCATCGCTCACTCCCTGTCACACCACAGCCCAGGCGCACACACTCACACACACTCACACCTCATCGTAGTTTTACAGTGTGAGTGTGACGTGTGTGAGTGTGTGTCCCACATTCCCCGGGCGGGAGTCGGCTGGACACGTGAGAGCGCGTGGGGATGTAAACACTCGTACCCGCGACCGTGTGCAGTCAACAGACGGCGAACCTCCCGCGCCAGAAACGTGCACTGACAATGTGTTGATGAGGCGCGTGACCTGTGTATGACAGCGAGGTGCCAGAAACAGCCACACACACACACACACACGCACACACACACTCACACGTACACACACGTACACAACGTCAACACGTGCAAAAGGATTCGCCTTGACTTTCAAGTTACCGCTGAGCAAGCAAACACCAGACCTCGCCTCTCTTCCCTACCTCTTCACGGTAAGCTACCGTGAACAGGAACGCCGTGAGTTCTACGTGACCTGAATAGCTCACTGAGAACACAAACACCGATGAATAACGCTGTGTGTGTGTGTGGGTGTGTGTGACCCACCCACCTTCCCGTTACTTATGAGCACGAACGGAAGAATTGGTAACGGAAATTGCGACCGTTGATCTCATGGGAGGTGAGTAAGCTTGCATTATCAACGTCTGAAAATTCATTGACCAGCGTTGTAATGACGACACTGCACACCCCTCTGCCACGCGTGGAGCTCTGGTGTTAAAACCGTCATGCCAGCGGTTCATCTGGTAAGAGCGAGAGTGGGCGGGCCTCACCGTTCGAACTGCTGGCTACGATCGATCTGCGACGGACGCAAGAGAATCAGGTGGGGGGTGTTGGCGATGATGGGAGGGGAAAAAAACGAGAAAACCATACGAGGGAGAATAAGGGAAGGGGCGAAAGGCGCCCCTCTGGTACGTAGAGTGTTGGGTTGAGCTGCCCTCTCCACTGTGGTTCGCCACTGGGAGGCTAACGCTAGAGAAAGCTTTATCATATGAATCTTCAGGGAGAAATGGTGACTAGAAATACTGTCACGTCACGTTGGCGGCCGACGATACACTTGGAGTCAGCGAGGGGAGGAGGGGGTGGCTGGGGTACTCTACCCCCTCAGCAAATATCTACGAATCACAGTCGATTACTCTTTCTTTTTCTTCCTCTCTCTCTCTCTCTCTCTCTCTCTCTCTCTCTCTCTCTCTCTCTCTCTCTCTCTCTCTCTCTCTCTCTCTCTCTCTTTTCCTTACCACACTCGAGCAAGCGCGTCCATCACCCCAGTGTCACACACCAAACAAGCGCATTTGGCAGTAAAAGGCCACGAAGGGCAATCCCATCAATCACTTGGGGGGGCGGCGCCGCCACCACGCACCACACCACGCCACACCGCACCGCAGTACCACCACCGTAGTAGCACTGGACACCAAGATGAAGTGAGAGAGAGAGAGAGAGAGAGAGAGAGAGAGAGAGAGAGAGTAAATGAGGGAATGATATAGTCAACCGCGTCCGTCGTCGCCACTACTCACGCCACGCCACCCACCACAACGCCAGTGAGACCGACCGACCGACCGACCTGTGTCTTAAGCAGCCGCGCCAGTCACCCAGTAGCCCACCCGACCGTCCTCATGCTCGGGACGAGCTACCGAAGCTGGGCCAACACCGCATCATTAAGGGCCGACCTCACCTCTCAAGGCAGTACTCGCTGGGACGAGTTTACATCTGGTGTGTGTGCAGTGGGGTTCCATGTAGGGTGGTTTACGTCAGGGGTACTGGAGCAAGGATGGGTGAGCAGGTAAATCTATATATATATATATATATATATATATGCATTGATGGAAGAGCGTAATGTAGAGTAGTTAGTTTACATTTTTGGGGGTGGCCGTGATGGGTAGTTTACCTCAAGAGAGAGAGAGAGGAAGACGAAGGAGAGGGAGGGATACTACTGAGGTGTGTGTGTGTGTGTTGAGGACAGTTTACATGGCTAGGGTGTGGGACCGCCGCCACCACCAGGAGGAGGAGGAGGAGGGCAGTGTGTATGTTGTGGGTAGGGAGAGAGGCATGATGATGATGATGATGGGTGGGGGTGGGTGGAGGGAAGGAGGGGTATGTGAGGCGGGCAGAACTGGTGGCGGTTTAAAGGTCTCTCGGGGCGTCGTTGCATATTGTACAACCCCGGGGATAGTCAGACGAGTGTGAGAACCAAGGGCTGGCTTGGGGGGGGGGGGTCACGGTGAGAGAGGAGAGATGACATCTCGCTATGTGTGGACGCCATGCGCCCAGGTGGGTGGGTGAGAGAGAGAGAGAGAGAGAGAGAGAGAGAGAGAGAGAGAGAGAGAGAGAGAGAGAGGTCTGATTGTGCCTTGAGATTGTCCAGTACCTCTGTCAATTCTCGTGGGGAGATATTGTCCTCTCTCTCTCTCTCTCTCTCTCTCTCTCTCTCTCTCTCTCTCTCTCTCTCTCTCTCTCTCTCTCTCTCTCTCTCTCTCTCTCTCTCTCTCTCAACATTCCCAGAGTTCGAGGTGGCGTATCTATACATGGTATGCACCACGGGAACGACACATTGTGTGTTCCTCATTAAACTTAAACATTATTTCCTTACGTGTGTGTGTGTTTACGTATGTGTTTGTATACATACTTGTGTGTGTGTGTGTCTGATATATATATATATATATATATATATATATATATATATATATATATATATATATATATGTGTGTGTGTGTGTGTGTGTCTGGCCGTGCGTGGTGTGTGTGTGTGTGTTTCATGCCTCTTATCATTAATTAATATAATTCCTTCCTCTCGATATTTCGATTAAGAAAAAGAAAATAGTAGGGATAATTTTTCAACAGGTTTAAAGGTTACATCGTCTGTTGGTGGACGCTCTTAGCCTCCCGACACAAATTCAGATCTGATGTCTTAGAACCCGGTCAAACACGGCTTTTGAATTTCTCTCTTCCCATCTCCATCTCATGTCCATCTCTCTTTTCGTCTGAGGTGACGCCACACCAGAGATGGAGTCTGTGCTCGGCCGTCCTTCGTTGTATGTGGGTCTTGTGTGTTCGTCCGTCTGTTTGCCCGTGACGCCACTTCGTTATAAGAGAGAATATTCTCCATCAGGCTAATAATTCAGGAGCATTTGTTGGGTGTGCAGGAAAGGTCAAGGTGTGGTCATCTTAACTGATGGAGACTCCATCCCACACGGCCCCGACCACGCTCCATCCTACTTTGTTAACGTCCCTCAAGTTATCTTTGTTTCCCTCGCCATATATATATATATATATATATATATATATATATATATATATATATATATATATATATATATATATATATATATATATATATATATATATATATATATAATATATATATATGTATGTATGTATATGTATTTATTTATTCACCAGCAGCCCAAACTTGCTCTAGCTTCAGCCCTCCTTCAGGAGGGTTCCCATGGGAAGTGAGGGTGCAGCACTAGAGCCCCTGTCGGGGTGTGATGAGCCAGGAGTTCGAAGGTAGACATTTCCAGGCGCAGGAGGGAGTTCGAGAACCAGTTGAGGGAATGCTGGACTGGTTTGCTGCTTCTTGATTCACGTTGCCTCTGTAAAGCATGGCCACAGAGGCTGTCCGGTAGCCCAATTTAGTGAGCATTAATGTTATAGTCGTTACAAGCTAGTTATTATTAAGGCGGGCTCATGGAAGAATTATGGAGGACGGTTGATTGGCGGCAGTCTGAATGCGGGTTTGTGAAGGTTACGGTCAATCTCTCTCTCTCTCTCTCTCTCTCTCTCTCTCTCTCTCTCTCTCTCTCTCTCTCTCTCTCTCTCTCTCTCTCTCTCTCTCGTGCTTGGTCGATGACCTGAGCGTTTAGCCAGTCTTACACGAAGTCAATTACGGACACCAATAAGATTTTAAGTCTCAAGATTATAAAGTTGACTCGCCGTTAGAGAGACATCATGCAAAACGTAACCGTTTATAGGGTCGTTGATGATTGATGGTCTAGGCCCGGTTATCCCGGATCTTAGACTGGGGGGGGTGTTGATAACTAATGGTTTTGTGATTGATCCTGTTGCAGCTGGGTGTGCGATAAGCATCTATACCAGGGGGTCTTGGTAGCCATCGAGGTACAGGACCACTGGTAAAGGTCAGTGCACCGTTGGCGATCCCGGCGGGCCTTAATGGGGGGCTCCTCGCCGTCTCTTCGTCTGCCGGTGTTGTGAATGGTGCTCGCGGCACGACAGCCCCCGGTATACGTCGTCACCTTCCCCCGGGTTCTTCTTGGTCCCATCCTTTAGGTGTTGGGTCCCACGCGTGGGTTATAACGAGCCTCTTAAGTTTTACTCCCCGCTCTCTTTCTTATATATATTATGAAGTGAGGATAAGTTGTAAGTCTCCTACAGGCAGATGATCTCGATCAGAGAACGTAAGGTCGTCTGTTATCTGGCTTCTATATGTACTATCCTCCGGCAGATAACCTCGTCGTAAAGCAGGTCTTCTGTTACCTGGCTTTCCCGCGTACTGCCCTCCAGCAGATAACCTGGACATCAAGTCTGGACATCCCATATATTGCCTGGCATTTCCATATGCGTGTCGCTTATCCTTTTCTTCCAGGCCTCCTTCATGCCGTAGCTCCTATCAACTTTATACACCCCCTTTTGGGCTGTTAAAAGCTGCTGTCCTTACCATGCTGCATTTATTGGCACATCTATATAGACTGGTGTGCACCATAGTCTTATGCCAAGGCATTAACCATGATACGCAGTCTTCAGTCATTACCGAAGGAAACGCACAGTCCTCTGCTTGTGGGAAATTCTAACGGATTTTCGCTTTGTTTTGTGATATTTGGCAGTATTTTCTTTGAATTGTATATCTTAATGATTCTTTTTAACTTAAGCCACATTTAATCTACGATTAATTCAGCTTTTGCTATTCGGTCAGTGTTCTCAGTTCCATCACTTGGTTTATCCCATACCATTTATCCACCACTAAAGGCATGATCAGCACTCCTTGACGTCTTTGCTAACATGTTTCTCGATTAGTTTCCTGTGACAGCCTTGTGACTGCTCCGTGCTCCGTGCTAGCCATCTGTCGTAGGAGTAAGTGTTCCAGTGAGGCGGTCACACGGTCTCAAAAACTTAATTCTGGTATGTGTGTGTGTGTCTGTGTATGTCTGTCTGTCTGTCTGTGTGTCTGTGTGTCTGTTTGTCTGTCTGTCTTTGTCTGTTGCCCTACAGGTAGGTCGTGGTTCTTGGCCTACACCAGCCTGGCCGTCGAGATGGTGAAGGGGCGTAAGACAAATGACTAAACTGCGTGCGGCGTATTTTCGTCGGGCAGGGTTTACAACGGCGCCATCACCAGGTGGCACCAAGGGTGAACTCTCGCTAGGCTTCTAGTGGGGATTACGACCTAAGGCGCCGAGGCGTCGAAGCTCGTCCTGCCATTGAGCACCTGTTGCCGCCACGAGCTACTTCAAAAACTTTTTTTTTTTTTCCTAGTTTCCTTCCCCGTCGGTGGGGAGCGCGAGGCATCAATGTTACATTGCGTCGACTGCTATTCTGTCAAGGCTTCATCGGAGTGTATGATCCAGGCATTCCTGTTTTAGCAGGCTATAGTCATATGGAAAGGGGTCCTCATCGTATGGCAAGATCCTAACGAACTTCGAAGCTTAGCTAAGAATGTTGGATATTGTTATGTTGTTTACATCCTTGAGGGATACGATTGTATGTGCGCTTTGATGATAAGGTATTATATCCTTTTTTATGATCGGTGTCCATATCTGCTAACTGGAGAGATTGGGGTAGTTTATTCCTGACTGACCAGAGGCGCGGGTAGGTATATATATATATAAAGTTGCGAAGGCCAAAATGTTGCAAGATAGGAACAGTTTTAAAAAAGACTAATTCGTTTCCAGACATCTATCGGAACGTCGCTGGACGTGTGGCGAAGGTTTTAATGAAGTGGACACATGAGAAATACCACAAGACATTGACTGACGGGACATTTGGCGCGTTCACACACACACACACACACACACACACACACACACACACCGTCGTCTTGTACACATAATACTTCTTTGCTGCACCTGGACACACAGAAAACATTCACAATGAGCAGCCGGGTGTTTGATACTTTACTGGTCGTACACATCTTTGGTTTGTAAGGTGGAAAATTTTTAGGGGTAGCGTTGCAGCGGAAGAGAAAACTGACTCGGCTCGCACGCATGAGTGGGGTGGGTGATGATGACATATACTACTTTTGAGTTATCGTAACGAGAGGTCGGAGACGGAAGGGAGAGAGAGAGAGAGAGAGAGAGAGAGAGAGAGAGAGAGAGAGAGAGAGAGAGAGTTAGTGAACGGCAAAACCTCAGTGATATTCTCCAATTGGGTGGTTTATGAGAGCGACACTTACTTCATAAAAAGTGAGGGAGGGAAATTGATCATGTGACCCTCGGGTGTTAGCTGAAGGAGCTGATTGAAGTAGTGACGGATGGACTAGGGGTGTGTGTGTGTGTGTGTGTGTGTGTGTGTGTGTGCGGGTGATGGGAAAGGGGAAAGACAAAGGACTTCATGCTTGTAAGGGCAGGTCTTGCAGTGGTTTGAGGAAGGGGGAAGGAATGGGCAAGGGGGAGTAAACACATCAGGGTACCGTCTGAAGTGAGAGATGGAGGGAGGACGATTTAACACGCTGGGTTAAGCATGTGATGTTAAAATGCCGTATGCATCCATCCATCCGTGTTAGATTTTCCCCCTCCTCCTCCTCCTCCGCCTCACCCCACCAGACACTACCCTCAGTTGCTGCCTGGGCTTGGCATCAGCAAGAATGGCAGATGATGATGATGATGATGATGATGGTGATGTGTATCTGTGAATCTGTCTGTCTCTCAAGCTGTCCCGAAGTCTGTCTGTCTGTCTGTATTTTGTACTTAAGTTCACGATTGTTTTACATAATGTGCATGTGATTATATCTCTTTGAATTATACTTGTGAGCCAAGTGTTGCAACAGACCTTGTGAGCCGAGTGTTGCAGCAGACCTTGTGAGCTAAGTGTTGCAGCAGACCTTGTGAGCGCCAAGTGTTGCAGCAGACCTTGTGAGCCAAGTGTTGCAGCAGACCTGGTGAGCCAAGTGTTGCAGCAGCAGACCTTGTGAGCCAAGTGTTGCAGCAGCAGACCTTGTGAGCCAAGTGTTGCAGCAGCAGACCTTGTGAGCCAAGTGTTGCAGCAGACCTGGTGAGCCAAGTGTTGCAGCAGCAGACCTTGTGAGCCAAGTGTTGCAGCAGCAGACCTTGTGAGCCAAGTGTTGCAGCAGCAGACCTTGTGAGCCAAGTGTTGCAGCAGCAGACCTTGTGAGCGCCAGGTGTTGCAGCAGCAGACCTTGTGAGCCAAGTGTTGCAGCAGACCCTTGTGAGCGCCAAGTGTTGCAGCAGACCCTGTGAGCCAAGTGTTGCAGCAGCAGACCTTGTGAACCAAGTGTTGCAGCAGCAGACCTTGTGAGCCAAGTGTTGCAGCAGCAGACCTTGTGAGCCAAGTGTTGCAGCAGCAGACCTTGTGAGCCAAGTGTTGCGGCAGCAGACCTTGTGAGCGCCAAGTGTTGCAGCAGACCTTGTGAGCGCCAAGTGTTGCAGCAGACCTTGTGAGCGCCAAGTGTTGCAGCAGCAGACCTTGTGAGCCAAGTGTTGCAGCAGCAGACCTTGTGAGCCAAGTGTTGCAGCAGCAGACCTTGTGAGCCAAGTGTTGCAGCAGCAGACCTTGTGAGCCAAGTGTTGCAGCAGCAGACCTTGTGAGCCAAGTGTTGCAGCAGACCCTTGTGAGCGCCAAGTGTTGCAGCAGCAGACCTTGTGAGCGTCAGGTGTTGCAGCAGCAGACCTTGTGAGCCAAGTGTTGCAGCAGCAGACCTTGTGAGCCAAGTGAGAGGTTTAAGGCCAGGTTGCCTGGCACTGTGGCACCTGTGTGGTTATAAAGGTCACATAAGCCCCGTCGCGTCGTGTGATAATTGTTACTGGACAGAGGGAGGTGTACCGCAAGACAACGCGTTTTCTAATCCATTTTCAATTTACCGACTTCAGGCAGACTGCTCAAGCCCATCCTTTTTAATCCAATTTCTCTTGATTTCAAAGTTTTTTTTGTCTATTTTTCTCTCTTTGTCTTTCACAGTAAGAATAAGATAAGGAATATAGCTACTTTTAACCTTACTTTCTCTTTGTCTTTCACAGTAAGAATAAGATAAGGAATATAGCTACTTTTAACCTTACTTTTTCTTTGCTTTCTAAAGCGTTTGAGATGACAGGAAATGGGAGGAGGAGAGGGAAGGACCGAGTAAAGAGGGGAGGGAAGATGGAGGAAAAGAAGCTCTGAGTTATCCAGCCTTGAATATCCAGGAGAGCCAGAGGCGTGCATTGGGAATGAATGAATTCGGAGCGGTGTGGCATACGGGGGGCGACGTGCTGTCGTGTGAAGTAAGTGGTCAGAGGAAACGATAGAGAGATCTCTCCGGCTTGGCAGTGAATGGTAGACTCGGCTCTCGGTGAATTATACATGACAGCTCGTGAGTGGCTGTGTGCAAATGAACTGTTCCTGGCGGGCCACCGCCATGCGAGAAACAACGAACCAATATGAAAATATATATATATATATATATATATATATATATATATATATATATATATATATATATATATATATATGCAGATCGATGAATGATTTGAGCCTTGAGGAAGTAAAGGGGTTGGCTGCTGATATCATCGTAAACATAAATGTCTTATTTTTTTACAGGTGTAAAATACTGTTACTATTAAGTCTCATAACGGTCAGGTTATTTACAGCGGTGTTACTACACTTACGGTGTTCATAACTTACAAAGCTACCAGCACACTTACACTTATGGCTCTTTAGAGGAAGCTAACACACACTTATTTATAATTATCACTATCAACAAGACTACTTATACAATCACACTTATAAGTGTAATTATGCAAAAGTTTTCATTTTTTTGTGCATACCTCATTTTCACCACACGAATGTTTCAGACCACCACACGAAGGGTTTCAGACCTTCACCACACGAAGGGTTTCAGACCTTCACCACACGAAGGGTTTCAGACCTTCATCACACGAAGGGTTTCTGACCTTCACCACACGAAGGGTTTCAGACCTTCACCACACGAAGGGTTTCTGACCTTCACCACACGAAGGGTTCTGAGCCTCACCACACGAAGGGTTTCAGACCCTCACCACACGAAGGGTTTCAGACTTTCACCACACGAAGGGTTTCAGACCCTCACCACACGAAGGGTTTCAGACCTTCACCACACGAAGGGTTTCTGACCTTCACCACACGAAGGGTTTCAGACCTTCATCACACGAAGGGTTTCTGACCTTCACCACACGAAGGGTTCAGAGCCTCACCACACGAAGGGTTTCTGACCTTCACCACACGAAGGGTTTCAGACCCTCACCACACGAAGGGTTTCAGACTTTCACCACACGAAGGGTTCAGAGCCTCACCACACGAAGGGTTCAGACCCTCACCACACGAAGGGTTCAGACCCTTACCACACGACTGGCAGTATTAGATCTCTAATTGGCAGTTTATCGACCGTCAGGACTGTCTTTCTCCCTCGGCTTCAGACGAAGGTTAGCGTAACATGACTGGACTCTTCCCTCCTGAATTGTGAAAGTCGTTCGAGAAGGTTTCTAGGTCACACACACACACACACACACACACACACACACACACACACACACACACACACACACACACCTAAGGATCCACGAGTATAGGACTCCTCTCTCTCTCTCTCTCTCTCTCTCTCTCTCTCTCTCTCTCTCTCTCTCTCTCTCTCTCTCTCTGTATATATATATATATATATATATATATATATATATATATATATATATAGATAGATAGATAGATAGATAGATAGATATGTGTGTGTGTGTGTGTGTGTGTGTGTGTGTTTTCATCTGTCTATCATTTTCTCTCACACATTTGTGTCCACAGTGATTACCTTCACGCCATATCACACAAGAAGCGCACTGCCCTCGGCCACACATTGAAATCCAGATGACGTCCACCGCCGTCCGTGGAGGGAAGGACCCACCCACTTTTCATTCTCTCTCTCTCTCTCTCTCTCTCTCTCTCTCTCTCTCTCTCTCTCTCTCTCTCTCTCTCTCTCTCTCTCTACGTCATCTGTCCTTGGAATCTATGTACGTACGTGCACTCGGGAGTGGCTAAATGTCAGCCCTCCTGGTTCATCGCTTGGTGGTGGCAGAGTCACGCACCACTGGGATAAACGGAGATCGAAGAGCGGTGAAGAAAAGGGTGGAACATTACGTTGCGATAAACGATACGACGGTACGAGGAGTGCGGTACGACACGGAGGGAGAGATGTAGGAGATCGGGGGGTGGTACGGTAGCGAAGTGCGGTGGAGATCGGGGGGTGGTACGGTAGCGAAGTGCGGTGGAGATCGAGGCGTGGTACGATAGCGAAGGGCGGTGGAGATCGGGGCGTGGTACGATAGCGAAGTGCGGTGGAGATCGGGGCGTGGTACGATAGCGAAGGGCGGTAGAGATCGGGGCGTGGTGCGACATTGTGGTAGCGAGGGAACGACGTGACTAGGCTGTGGTGCGGGACCTACAGCGGGTACAGCGAGGGAGGTGGTGGGTGTTGGGGGGAAGTAGATGAATCGAATGGGTGGAGAAACTGGTAAAGGGAGGTGGTAGGGTGGAAGAAGAAGAGGACTATAGGGCCATTTTAAAACAGCCGATCCAAGGAAATGAGATTAATGGATGAGGATCCCCCCCCCATTTTTAAGCACTCATACCGTCGTACGACGCCGCTCAGGGGTCGTCTGCCCTTCAGGGGGTTGTGCACAAGGTCCTTGTGACTTAAGACCCAATCGTTGATTCGGAGGATAAACTACCCAAAGTCTCTCTTCATGATTAATACCACACGTCTTAACCTGGTGTTGGTGATGACTAGATTACAGGATACTGGGGCGTCGGTGCAGTGAAGATGAGATTGTGGCTCGTTGCTGAATCGCTGATTGGAGGATTTAAGAGCCACAAGGTGTTCCAACTCGCCCTCCAAGTGTCGTGCCTTATCGATCCATGTAATCACTTGTCTCACGGTGGGTCTGTAACGGGTCTGCACGGACCAGCTTCGCTTCTCGTAGTAGTATTATTACTCACTCCTGGCCAGCGATGTGTGAAGGACGCACAAGAGATGGATATCGCCTGATGGACAAATTAATCATCCATCACCCCTTCCAACGGCTCGGCGCCCAGCGAGGCATGCCTCCCCCAGTCACAGCGCCAAGCGACGTTACGACACTGCACGTTACCAACTAGATTATGAACGTTGCTCTCCCACGCTTTTCCTTTCCCCTCCCCCTTCCTCTCTCCCCCCATCCCACTTCACTAATGGCCTCTCACAGCTGGTCTTCTGGAGGATGTACCTAACCCTCCTCACTGTGATCCACTGCCAAAATAGAAAAAAAAAGGGGGGGGGGATAGGTGAGGTTAGGGGTGGGGGAGAAGTTTAATGTTTTGCTGTACTTAGATCTATTTGAAAACGGTGTCCCCACCTGCTGGATGATGATGATGATGATGATGTTGTACCTGGGTCAATATATCGATCCTTTTGGCTCGATGGTTCGGGGGAGGGGGGGGCCCTACCCCCCCCCCCTCTCGTGACGTCAGGTCAGGCCTTCGAAGGGTTGCCAGTGCTGGCACTCACGTCGTGAGTTCTGGCACATAGAATGTGCTCTACACTTGACCCTCGAAAACTTGATTAGTGCCAGTATATTACAGAGTAATAGGGTTGGTGGTTTAATGACCCCCCCGCCCCCCTCAGTGAACGATTTCGGGTCCCAAGTTCTTCAGCGAAGCCAGAGCGAAGGTCGGTGACTGTTAGGGATGGTGTGGGTGGGTGGTAGTTGAGGTGATTGGGAAGCCACGCATCGCCTGGTTGAAGACACATGATGCTAGACCCGGTCCCCCAAGATGGAACTGGTGTGTCTCTCCACACTCCAGCTGGTGTGTCGTCGGCCACCGTTACCTGTGGAGGGTGAGGTCGTCATGCATACTCCGTGGCTTGAACCTCACAGGAGGACGATGGTTGACGACCCTTGAGCACGACTGCTAACGACCCTTGAGCACGGAGGGATGACTGGCGGGTCATCATGATCCGACATCTGACTTGAACCACGACTGTTGTGCACAAGGGTCGTACTCATAAGGAACTCAAGACGACGTGCACCGTGGCACTCAAGAGTTTCAGAGTAAGACGTAGCTAAAAAGTGGGCGGCTCCTGGCCTGGTGTGTGGCCAG